>NW_022589743.1:6697345-6707292 GCF_004348235.1 Phoca vitulina
ACTACGCCCCTGCTGTAAATCATTATAGATCTATATCACTGTAGAAGATATATAAGAATATGGAAAATAAACGTTGGCACCTCGGGCTGTTCGCTTGGGGTTCCCTGTGCCTCACTTTACTGTCGTCTCTTTTTCTCAGTTCCTTTGCCACCCCAGGTCCACGACTCTCAGAGGTCGACAGGATATGTCAATTTTATTAATGTTTTCAAAGAGCCAATCTTTTGTTTCATTATTTTTTCCTGTAGTTTTGTGTTGCAGTTTTATTAATTTCTGTTCTTTTCATTATTCTTTCCTTCCTTCTGCTTGATTTGGGTTTATTTTGCTCTTTGTATATAATTTAGTCATTGCCTTAGGTGTTATATAATCTATATATAACTTACTACAGCCCAGTGATTTCATCATTTTACATGTTTGGGTATAGTTTAGAAACTGGACCTCTCTTTACATTCCTTTACCCTCTGCTATTTATAACACTAGGGCTTTAAATATTTCCTCTGCATACATTTAGACCCACATCAGATGTCCTTTTCACTGTTTTCTTCAAATGTCAAACCTAAATTAGAAAACTCAGGAATAGAAGCAAAGTCGGCTGTATTTACCCATATTTTTGCTTGCTTTGTTTGTTCCTTCTTCCTGATATTCTTAATGTTACAGTGTTGATGTTGGCCATGATCACCTAGCTAAATATACAAGGACATTCAGAAAGGGCAGAAATTTTTATGTAAACAAGTAACTATGCCAGGAGAAAACTAAATAAAAACACAATTCAAATTTACCAATTGTGTTTCCATATAGAAATAATAGTTGGAATCCTAGCTTGGGCTTAAACAATTAATTGAACACTCAACAGAGTTTGCACTTGGAATTAAGTTCATGGGTTTATTCCATTTACATCATTCTATCATTAATATAGCAGATTCTGTTACTAAATTAAAATTCCAGTGTGTCATATTTCAAGGGAGAAAAGAAGTCTTTTAAAGTATGTTTGGTGAAGTGGATTAAGTCAGAGTTACAGAATTTCCTTTTTCAAGCATGATACTCCCAAGAGAACTTGTTAAACTTTATTTCCACAATGTAAAGTATGCATTTTAAAATATGTCATTTCATTATACAATGAGGAATTTTTATTCCCACACTCCTACCTCTGTAAAACTCCTAAATTGTCAATTTACTTAGGAAGTTGGGAGACATTTTCTTTTTAATTCAGGATGCTTAATTGGATGCCAGTCTCTTAAATTCCTTGACTCTTTAGTTTCTAAAAAAAAAAAAAATAGGTGCAATATAATTTGGAAAAAATGTGCGAACCATCTTATAAACAATGTGGGTGGATGCCAAAGAAATTTATGCATACTAATTAAGATATCTATTCATCTCAGTGAGTTTAATATTATGAAGCAAGTTTTTAAATTAATGGTATATGTACATCCAGTAATGTCATTTGTCAACATGATGTCTACTGGTAGAAAATCTTGCCATTAAAACATACAGATAATTATCTGTAATTAGCATATATATTTTGCTTGCAATTTTCATTACAATATTATTTCAAACTTATGGGAAAATGTCAAGAATAGTAAAAGGAACTCCCCTAAGAAGTCTGAGCCAGCTTAACTATTAGTTTGCATTTTCCCCATTTGCTTTATCATTTTTTTCTGTAAATATGCATATGAAAATTTTTATGAGCTATTTGAGAGTATGTTGGAGACATAGTGCCCCTTTACTCCAAAATACTTTAGTATTTCTTATATAACCATATTATAGTTAATAACATGTAGAAATTTTACCTGGATACAATAGTACTTAATCTATATCCCATATTCCGTTTTTTTCAGTTGCCCCGATAATATTCTTTATGGCTATTTTTCTTTTTCCCTGGGCCATGACCTCATACAGGTTTGTGAGTGTTTTGTCACATCTCTTTAGTCTTCTTTAAATTGGAACACTTCTTCAGACTTTCTTTGTGTTTCTTTCACTTTGACATGGTTAATGAATACAGGCCAGATATTTTGAAAAATGTCTCTAATTTGGGTTTGCTTAATGTTTTCTCAAGATTATATTTAGGTAACTCAGTATTAGGGCTTCTAACAAAAGTGATGGTATATCTTTTGGAGTGCATCATATTGAGGGACAGTTGATGTTGGTTTGTCAAAATTGGTGATGTTGGTGCTGATCATTTGATTGAGGTAGTATTCACCAGGTTTCTTTAAAGTGACTGTTTTTCCTCTGTAATTAATAATTAATTTATAGGTCATACTTAGAAACTTTGTAAATATCAATGTTCCATATCAAACTTTCATTAAGTAGTATTAGCATGCATTGATAATTTTCTAAATCTCTCATTCTTTCTTTTTATATTTATTCATTCTATTTATAGTTGGCATTCTACTGTAAGAAGAAATATCCTTCCTCTAATTATGTATTGATATCTTTAAATCAATAAATTATAAATTCTTATTTTATTCAGTGATTTATAACTTGTTACAATCATTATTTTGAAGCTCAAATTTCCCTAGAGTTGGCCACTCAGGATCCTTCTAAACTGTTTACTTGTACTTTTTGATGTGACTCATTTTTGAGCCTTTTCTTACTTTCTCTTTTAACAAGATGTCCCAGGATCAACACTATCCTATTCCTGAAATCAGTCTTTAGGAACTATTTATTTATTTATTTAGTCCTTTTGGTGCTACGATACTTTATAGGATCAGGTCATAGAGCCAGTCTTGATTTCATTTAGTGGCAAATGATGTTTAGGAAACAAAATTTGGATGTTACACGAACTCATTACTATTTGTGTATCAAGATATCTAGGCCCTTTCATCAAAGGATAGGATTAGATAGGATTAGATAACTATTTATCTGTCTATGTATTATTCTACCTGTGTATCTATCCATCTATCTACATATCTATCATGCATCTGTCTGAGAAATGATTCTATGCCATAGGATGCAATTTAATTTCCCCTCTTAAGCTTATTTCTAATCCCCCTCTCCAGTGGCTCTCATAATCCTCAATTCTCTAAGCTCAAACCTAGAATGTTCAGAAATTAGTTTTAGAATTGCAAACACATACTACTATGAAAAGCAAAATAAATTTGAATCCAATATTTTTCGTTTCTTTTTCTGTTTGAGATAAAATTTATACACATTGCAATGCACAAATCTTAAACGTCCAGTTAGATGAGTTTTGAAAAGTGAATACCCATGCAACTCACACCCCTATTAATGTATAGAACATTTTATTGCTGCATAAAGTTCCCTTGTTTGCCTTCATGTCAACTCTCTCTTCTCTCTCCAGAAGATCTGTTTCTCTGAAAAGTTCTTCAGCATAGATTAGTTTGGCCTATTTTAGAATTTCATGTGCATGGAGCCATACATTATGTGCTTTTTGTTTTTGTTTCTGGCTTCATTCTCTCAGCATATGTGTGAGATCCACCAGCATTGTTGTATCTTTCATATATATATTATATATATATATATTCTGAGTCATATTTTGTTGAATGAATACTAATATCCTTATGCATTTCCTTATGCATTTTTTCTTTGGACATTTGTATTGTTTCTAGCTGTGATTATTCTGAATATTACTGCTATGATAGTCATATACAAGTCTCTATGGATAATATATATATATATATCTCGAGTAAATATCATAGTGTATAATTGCAGAGTTATAGAATTGGTATATATTTATCTTCATAAGAAACTTTTTTTTTTTAAGATTTTATTTATTTATTTAATTGACAGAGAGAGACAGCGAGAGGGAACACAAGCAGGGGGAGTGGGAGAGGGAGAAGCGGGCTTCCCACCAAGCAGGGAGCCCGGTGCGGGGCTCGATCCCAGGACCCAGGAATCATGACCTGAGCCGAAGGCAGACGCTTAACAACTGAGCCACCCAGGTGCCCCTCTTTGTAAGAAACTTCTAAAGATTTTTTTCAGAGTGGTTCACTTTACATTCTCACCAGAAATTTATGAAAGTCTGGCTGATCTATACATTTGCCACCATTTGGTGGCATCAGGCTTTTCTATTTTTAATTTTTTACTGTTTTTGTTTTTTGTTTGTTTTTCAATTATTTTTTTTTTATTTTAAGCATTTTAGTTTGTGTATGGTAGCACATTATAAATATAATTTGCATTCATTTTGCATTTGGCTGATGATTTCATGTGCTTACTGACTATATCAATATCTTCTAGAAAGTGTTTCCAAGTTTTTAGACATTTTAAGTTACTGTGTTTGTCATTTTATTGAGTTGTAAGAATTCTTTATGCTGCCTACCCATCCTTAGCAAACATTTCCTTTCAATTTGTAGTTTGTCTATTTTCAGAATAATTTTTTGATGAGAAAAAGGTTATGTTTTAATTTCTTCTTGGGTTTTTTTTTTTCAATTTGAAGATGTAATTGGCTTTATTAAGCAATTTATGAATAGAACAGCATCTCCTCTAGCAAGCAAAGAAATGAGTTATGAGTTACTAAGGCTCTGTTAGTTTTTATTTTTATTTATTTATTTATTTTTTTACAATAGACTCTTTTTTTTTTTTTTAAGATTTTATTTATTTATTTGAGAGAGAGAGGATGAGAGAGAGAGCACATGAGAGGGGGGAGGGTCAGAGGGAGAAGCAGACTCCCTGCCGAGCAGGGAGCCCGATGCGGGACTCGATCCAGGGACTCCAGGATCATGACCTGAGCCGAAGGCAGCCGCTCAACCAACTGAGCCACCCAGGCACCCCTAGTTTTTATTTTTTAAACCATTTTTTTTCTTTCTGTTCTTCAGGTTAGATAATTTCTGTTGATATATACCCAAGTTCACTAATTTTTTTCTCTACTATTTCCAATTTGTTGTAATTGAATTTTTAAAATCTCAGATTTTGTACTTTTTAATCCTAGAATTTCCATTTAATTAAATTTTCAAATTTCTATTTTATTGCCAATATTGCCGTCTATTATTTCATTATGATTATGTTTTTAAGTCCTTGAACACATTTCAAATAACTCTGCATTTAAGACCTGTGTGAAAAATCTATCTCGATTGTGTCTTTTTCTCTTCACCATGGGTCATATTTGTCTGTCTCTTAAGAGATCTAATGATGTGTGGTTATATGTTGGACATTGTAGATATGAAACAGAGTGTAGATTATGTTGTTGTTTAATCCTGACATTATTTTGGTTCTGTCAGAACTGATTCAATTCCTGATTTGGGTAGATCTCTAAGTTGTGAACTTCGTTCCTAGGGCATATCACGATTGCACTGTATGATTCCAGTTCCTTAATATGGACATTCTGCTGTCTTAACTGAATGCCTGATGAATTCAGTGAGGTCTCAGCACTTTGGTTGAGCTGGAACTCTAATATTTCCATTTCTACTAAGTCATTGACATCACTATTCAACTGTCAGTCCTCTGACAGGATTTCTCTGCTGAGCCTTGTGTAATCTCACCCACAGTAAATGCCCACACAGACATGTGGGCTCCTCTTTCTGCATACATGCCAACATGACTGGTGTGTTGTCACGAATTCTAGCTGCTTTGCTTAAATATCCTGGAACTCTTGCTTCTGCCTCCCTAGCTCACCAAAACTTCTGGTCCATTTTCCTGCCCTACTGCAGGAAAGTGCTCAAGGCAGAAAGCCAAGGCAATTTTGATATGATTGATAAGCTAACCTTACGTGTTTTTCTTCTTTAAAGGATCATATTCCTGTGCCACCTGTTGTTCAAGGTCAATGGATACTGTTCCTTCATATATTTTGTTCAGTTTTACTGTTGTTTTCGGTAGGAGGCTAGGGCTAATACTAGTTACTCTGTTTTGGCCAACATGTGAGGTCAGCAGCAGGTATTTTCATATAAAAAATCATTATATTACTTCATAAAACTTTTTTTTCTCCCCCCGCCCCCTTTATTAGGGATATCATTGACATACAGAATCGTATAGGTTTAAGGTATATGGCCTAATGATTTGACTTACATGTATTGTGAAATGATTGCTACAGTAAGTTTAGTCAACATCTGTCATCTCATATAGATACAAAAAAAGAGGGGAAAATGTTACTTTTTTAAATAGACTACAGCAAACTTTAGCTGTATGAATGAATTTTTATGCTCTGTGTGTGTGTATTATTTAAATTGCCTAGATATCATATCTAATAAACTCAGCTCTATCTTCTTTTTTAAAAAAAGATTTATTTATTCATTCCAGAGAGAGAGAAAGAGAGAGAGAGCAGGGGGAGGGACAGAGGAGGAGAGAAAATCTCAAGTAGACTCCCACCCACCAAGTGCAGAGTCCGACATGGGGATTGATGCCAGGACCCCAAGATCACCACCAGCTGAAATCAAGAGTTGGACAGCTAACCGACTGAGCCACCCACATACCCCTTAGCTCTATCTTCTCATGTAGTCTTTTATTTTTCATTTTGTAAAGTGGTATAAATTACCACCAACTTTCTAAAGCTCTTTTTTTTTTTTTTTTTTTAAAGATTTGTTTATTCATTTGAGAGAGAGAGAGCAAGCTCAGGATAGGGAGAGGACGAGAATTCCAAGCAGACTCCTCAGTGAGCCTGGAGCCCCTCGTGGGGCTCAATCTCACAACCCTGAGATCATGACATGAGCTGAAACCAACAGTCATTTGCTCAACCGACTGAGCCACCCAGGTGCCCCAAAAGCTCTTTAAGAGATAAAGGAGATAATCTACTTGAAAATTCTTTGTAAGCTATAAAGTGCTAGAAAATGAAAGGTATTATTATTAGTCTCCCCACTTATCTGCAGGGGATACATCCTAAGATCCCCTGTACATGCCTGAAACCAGGGACAGTACCTATTGTTTTTTCCTATGCATACATACCTATAATAAAGTTTAATTTATAAATTAGGCACACTAACAGATTAACAACAATAACAGTAAAATAGAACAACTATAAGAATATGCTGTATTAAAGTTATGTGAATGTGGTCTCTCTCTCTCTCAAATTATCTTATTGTACTATACCTACCCTTCTACTTGTGAGGATGTGAAATAAGATGCCTACATGATGAGACAAAGTGGGGTGAATGATGAAGGCCTTGTAACATTAGCATTAGGCTACTTTTGACCTTCTGACAATGAAAGGGGATCATCTGCTTCCAGACCTCAACTGACCTGGAGTAACTGAAACAGGATAGGGGAGAACTACTCTATAGGGCAGAAGTAAACTTTAATTCAGTCTTTGACCACAAATTCCAACAGGGAGAAGTTAGAGTTGATAGTTCTTCTTTTTTTTTTTTCTTTTTAAAGATTTTATTTATTTGAGAGAGAGAGAGAGAGAGGGAGAGAGCACAAGCTGGGGGAGGGGCAGAGAGACAAGCGACTCTGTCCTGAGCAGGGAGCCTGACACAGGGCTTGATCCCAAGACCCTGAGATCATGACCTGAGCCCAAGTCAGACAGTTAACTGACTGAGCCACCCAGATGCCACAAGTTGATAGTTCTTACTGGTATTCATTCTCTTTGATATTTTTGATAGCATTAAAGTGGTAAAAATGAGATTCGATTTTATTTTTACTGAGCAAGTAAAGATGATCTAACTATTCTAAGTTTTAAATAATTAGATGAAAAATAGGAATTTTCCTATAGTGTATCTTAATTTCCTGAATAGATGTAGTTATAAAGTAAGTAATACCATAGAATAATATTGGTTATTTTAGAAAATACACCAGTATCTTCTCAGCTAGGCCTTCCCCTTGCTGGTGACTTCCTCAGCTCTGTATTTTTTACCTAACATGTGAGTAAATTAACTTTTTAATTTAAATGAAATGCTTCTTTTCTGTCAATAATAAGTTATTTTATTTAAAAGTTTAATACACTGGCACTGTTTTTGTTGTTGTTGTTGTTGTTTGTAATGAAACATTTAAGAAATGCATTATTTTATTTACCCGAATATTTTCCCAAGGCTCCCCTTTGGGAGAAAATTAGTTTCTTGAAAATACAAGCCAAATATGTTAGTCATAATTTTATGGTTTTAAAAAAGAGTAACAGTGACATAAGAATGTTTGGCATGGAACACAAAATCCTATTAGCAGCAAACATCTGTGACAGTTGAAGAGTGGCACACACCATGGGAATCTATTACAGGGCTAATCATTCTCCTGAGTTATTTCTGGGGATCTAGAGGAGAAATTCTGTTGTCTCAGAAAGGGACATTTACTTCTTCCCAATTTAGGAAAATTAATTTAAATTGGCTGGCAACTTACCACACCATCTGCAGGGGGTATTCCAAAGGAGGAAGAAGGCAGAGAGAAAAAGCATCCAGGCACCATTTAGGAAAGGTAGCACGGGTTTTATTTTTTATTTTTTAATTTTTTAAATTTTTTTATTGTTATGTTAATCCCCATACATTACATCATTAGTTTTAGATGTAGTGTTCCATGATTCATTGTTTGTGCATAAACCCAGTGCTCCATGCAGAACGTGCCCTCTTTAAAACCCATCACCAGGCTAACCCATCTCCGCACCCCCCTCCCCTCTAGAACCCTCAGTTTGTTTTTCAGAGTCCATCGTCTCTCATGGTTCATCTACCCCTCCGATTTCCCCCCCTTCATTCTTCCCCTCCTGCTATCTTCTTCTTCTTTTTTTCTTAACATATATTGCATTATTTGTTTCATAGGTACAGATCTGAGATTCAACAGTCTTGCGCAATTCACAGCGCTTACCAGAGCACATACCCTCCCCAGTGTCTATCACCCAGTCAGCCCATCCCTCCTACCCCATCCCCCACTCCAGCAACCCTTAGTTTGTTTCCTGAGATTAAGAATTCCTCATATCAGTGAGGTCATACGATACATGTCTTTTTCTGTTTGACTTATTTCGCTCAGCATAATACCCTCCAGTTCCATCCACGTCATTGCAAATGGCAAGATCTCATTCCTTTTGATGGCTGCATAATATTTCATTGTATATATATACCACTTCTTCTTTATCCATTCATCTGTCGATGGACATCTTGGCTCTTTCCACAGTTTGGCTATTGTGGACATTGCTGCTATAAACACCGGGGTGCACGTACCCTTTCGGATCCCTACTTTTGTATCTTTGGGGTAAATACCCAGTAGTGCAATTGCTGGGTCATATGGCAGCTCTATTTTCAACTTTTTGAGGAACCTCCATATTGTTTTCCAGAGTGCCTGCACCAGCTTGCATTCCCACCAACATTGTAGGAGGGTTCCCCTTTCTCCGCATCCCCACCAACATCTGTCATTTCCTGACTTGTTCATTTTAGCCAATCTGACTGGTGTGAGGTCGTATCTCATTGAGGTTTTGATTTGGATTTCCCTGATGCCGAGGGATGTCGAGCACTTTTTCATGTGTCTGTTGGCCATTTGGATGTCTTCTTTGGAAAAATGTCTGTTCATGTCTTCTGCCCATTTCTTGATTGGATTCTTTGTTCTTTTGGTGTTGAGTTTGATGAGTTCTTTATAGATTTTGGATACTAGCCCTTTATCTGATATGTCATTTGCAAATATCTTCTCCCATTCTGTCGGTTGTCTTTAGGTTTTGTTGACTGTTTCTTTTGCTGTGCAAAAGCTTTTTATCTTGATGAAGTCCCAGTAGTTCATTTTTGCCCTTGCTTCCCTTGCCTTTGGCGATGTTTCTAGGAAGAAGTAGCTGTGGTGGAGGTCAAAGAGGTTGCTGCCTGTGTTCTCCTTTAGGATTTGGATGGACTCCTGTCTCACATTGAGGTCTTTCAACCATTTGGAGTCTATTTTTGTGTGTGGTGTAAGGAAATGGTCCAGTTTCATTCTTCTGCATGTGGCTATCCAGTTTTCCCAACACCGTTTGTTGAAGAGACTGTCTTTTTTCCATTGGACATTCTTTCCTGCTTTGTCAAAGATGAGTTGACCATAGAGTTGAGGGTCTATTTCTGGGCTCTCGATTCTGTTCCATTGATCTATGTGTCTGTTTTTGTGCCAGTACCATACTGTCTTGATGA
>NW_022589743.1:6707692-6773284 GCF_004348235.1 Phoca vitulina
TCTCTGAGCCTCGTAAGTTTTACTATTAGATGTCGGAGTGTTGACCTATTTTTATTGATTTTGAGAGGGGTTCTCTGTGCTTCCTGGATTTTGATGCCTGTTTCCTTCCCCAAATTAGGGAAGTTCTCTGCTATAATTTGCTCCATTATACCTTCTGTCCCTCTCTCTCTTTCTTCTTCTTCTGGGATCCCAATTATTCTAATGTTGTTTCGTCTTATGGTATCGCTTATCTCTCAAATTCTGCCCTCGTGATCCAGTTAGTTGTTTATCTCTCTTTTTCTCAGTTTCTTTATTTTCCATCATTTGGTCTTCTATCTCACTCATTCCCTCTTCTGCCTCATTTTGCCTAGCAGTTAGCGCCCCCAGTTTTGATTGCACCTCATTAATAGCCTTTTTGATTTCGACTTGGTTAGATTTTAGTTCTTTTACTTCTCCAGAAAGGGTTTCTCTAATAACTTCCATGCTTTTTTCAAGCCCAGCTAGTATCTTTAAAGTGATGATTCTGAACTCTAGATTCGACATCATACTAATGTCCATATTGAGTAGGTCCCTGGCAGTCGGTACTACCTCTTGTTCTTTTTGTTGAGGTGATTTCTTCCGTCTTGTCATTTTGCCCAGAGGAGAATAGATGAATGAGAGAACAAAATGCTAACAGGGTAACAATGTCCCCAGAAAATATACTCTAAACAAATCAGAAAAGACCTGAAGCAGTGGGAAAAGAAAGGGAAAGAGAGAAAAAAGAAAAAGAAAAGAAAAAGGTGAAGAAAAACAAAAACAGAACAAAACAACAACAAAAAAACAGAATATGATCAAATATGATCAGGCTGGTATATAGATCAGTGCCACACACTAGATTTTGGGTGTATTTTGGTCTGTTAGAAGAAAATGCCTCCCAAAATTTTAAAGAAAGAAAAACTTATATATGTACAAAAATAAGGATTGATATGATGAAGGGATGGAATATGACTATAAAGATGGAAATTATAAAAAATTTTATAAAAGCAATTGATAAGTTGTTTGAAAAAAGAAAGAAGAGGATTTAAAAAAAAAAAAGAAAAAAATAGGGAGAGAATGTGATCAGGCAGGGGAGTAGAAAAAAACCGTACACTAGAGATTTAGGGTATATTTTGATCTGTTAGAAGAAACTATCTCAAAATTTTAAAAAGAGAACAACTTATATATATATGCCAAATATATGGGTAACTACTGTGAAGGGATAGAATATGACTCTTCCAGAAAGTGGTCGCTTTTCTGTTCAGAGAGTTGTTACTATTCTTTTCTTCGATCTCCTGTTGAGTTTGTAGGTGTTCAGAATGGTTTGATCCCTATCCAGCTGAATTCCTGAGACCAGACGAAATCCAGGTCTCCTACTCCTCCGCCATCTTGCTCTGCCCCTTTGTGTCGGTAGCACGGGTTTTAAATTTGAGGTAAAAGGAAAGGGGAAACATGGTAGTCACCAAGCCATCTAAGATTATGTTTTTCCAGAGCCTAAATGGATTACATTGCTCTCCATTTCCACTACTTATTTCCATTAGGTAACATGATCTGATTTTAGATTTGCTAATACTCCATTTAGGAGGGATTTCTAGCAAGGCATGTGCCCTAAATTGGAGAATGATAAAGACAAGGAAGATAAAAGTTGCTTCTCTGGAGTTTATGGATACATTTTGTACTGCCTGGTTTTAGGGAAGGTTCTGTGACCAGTCAAGGAAACCAGGTAAAGGCAATTGGGAGAAATACACTGATACATTGTCAGTCTTCTCTAGAAGACAAGGAGAGAGAGAAAAGGAGAAAAGGATGAGAGACAGGGAAGGAAAGGAGGGAAGTAGGGGGAGAGATAGAAGGGAAGAGAGGAGGAGAGAGCAAATACTGTAAGAAGAGTAACTAGAATAATGTGCAGATAGAAAGAAGAAAAGGGCACAAGGAAGAGAAGAAATGAAGTAGAGAGTAAAGAAATAATATAAATTGTATGTCAGGTATCTCTTGGTTCAAAATCCTTATTTGGGGGCTACTTTACAATTCTCTTTGTACTTGGCTAACCCAGTTATGTATGTGTAGAGAAAACAGACATCCAGTCTTTTTCAATGAGTGATTCTCCTGATCACAACAGTACCCATGCATAATCCCAGCTAATTGGTCACAATTGAACAACAACTCAGATGATCAAACAGAAAACCCACTGCACTGATTAAATGCATCAAGCAAAAGCTATTAAGAAAGAGAAGGTATAGGAAACAGGTTGGAGCATGTTTCTCCTGATGCATATTTATATTTTTTCTCTACCAAGAGTTAGGAAGAGAAGTTCTAAGCCCTTTTCTGCTATCAGTGGGCTGTACTAACTTCAGTGGTGAAGGAATAGCCACTGCGTTCTGAGCCCAGTGCAAGTAAGTGTGTACACGTGTGGATGGAAATTTTTGAGTTCTTGCCTTCCCCTCCTCCTCCTCCTCCTCCTTCTTCTTCTTTTTTTTTTTTTTTGTTGTTGATACTTATGGATTGTTAATTTTCTGTCTCCCATTTATCTTGCATTTCAGAGCAAAGCCAGATCTATAAAGTATCATTTACAACAATGTGCAACTTCTGCTAATGAACATTTCTCAAGATAGAAGGCCATATGCAGGTGGTCAGAGGAATATATGCTGCTAAATTTTATTTTTTTTCAGCAGTACCATATGTGCCCATCCCTAGTATATTTTGGATTAAATTATATTCAGTGAAATGATCTGAGAATATAAGCATTATTTTTTTCTTCCTTCCTCCCTCCCTCCCTTTCTTCCTTCAAGAAATATGTTTCAATCACTATACGACTCATTTACAAAATAACTTTTGGAATAGAGCCTACTTAGAATTACCCATTATTTATTTCCCTAGCATTTCTCTTAAATCTTGGTACTGCATTCTGCCTTCACCCAGATTTGTCATAGCGCATTTGATTAAAATAAGTAAAGATTTTTTTGGGGGGGAAATTTACATTTCTATTATAAATTTATTTTAACTATATTTTTATTTCCCTTAAATGAAGAACCATATCTACCTTTTTATATTTTGGTTCAGTTTATATATTTTTATATATTTGGTTTAGTTTTCTAAAAATACTTCCCATAGATCTCTGAAATCATGTATATTCAATATTACATTCACCAAATATTTGTTGAATTACTGTTATGTATCTAGCTTTTGATTAGCATTTGAGGGTAGATAGATGTATAAGATAGTCCCTGAAGATATATGGAAATAATTGCAGTAAAATCTTTAAGTAGAACAATGGATATCTACACAGAATACTTCGGTAGTACAAAATTTTTATAAATGTTTACTGCAAAAGGTGGGGAAAATTCCACAGAAATGGTTAACATTTAAACTTGGAATTTCAAGAGATTCATGAGGAATGGAAGGTGGAGGGTAAGAGTAGAACACGTGAGGAACAATCAACATTAGGGGCTTAGGAGGAGTGGGGAAAGGGTAAGGTGGAAGTATTTATTCATTTAGCAAATAGTTATTGATACCAGTCACTCTTCCTAAGCAATGGAAATACAGCAGTGAATGAACCTGGAAAAAAAAAAATCCACATTTGTGAAACTTACATTCTAGTAAGCTTACATTGACTGTCTGTGAAGGGACTTGAATGCCATTCTAAGGAGGTTCATCTAATAGAAATTTAGAACCCACTGGGTCTTCATTAAGCTTGTGACTGACATGATGGAATCCACATATAAGAACAGTAATTTTGTGGCATTTTAATAGATGGACTATAAGGAATTATGAAATATGAAATAATATTAAAGGAGTGTGGAACAAAGTTAAAACACAGGTAGAAGATGTAGAGAGGAGGGCATATAACAGGTGTTTAAAAGGTAGAAATTATAAGACTTGGGGACTGATGAGGGGCGCCTGGGTGGCTCAGTCGTTAAGCGTCTGCCTTTGGCTCAGGTCATGATCCCAGGATCCTGGGATCGAGCCCCGTGTCGGGCTCCCTGCTCCGCGGAAAGCCTGCTTCTCTGTCTCCCACTCCACCCACTTGTGTTCCCTCTCTCTCACTGTCTCTCTCTCTCTGTCAAAATGAATAAATAATCTTTAAAAAAAAAAAAGAAAAAAGAAAAAAAGACTTGGGGACTGATGAATAAGACTTGAGTAGACAAATATGAATTTGATATTTTTGACATAAGTGATTGAGTCTTTCGAATCTGGTGTGTGTGCATGTGTATGTTTGTGTAAAGTCAGCTCCTGTTTCTTTTTTTAAAGATTTCATTTTTAAGTAATCTCTACACCCAATGCAGGGCTTGAACTTACAACCCTGAGATCAAGAGTCTCATGCTTTACTGACTGAGCCAGCCAGGCGCCCCTCCTATTTCTTGAATTCCTAGTAAAGATAATAAAGAAAGTGCAGATTTGGGGGCACCTGGGTGGCTCAGTTGGTTAAGCATCTGCCTTCGGCACAGGTCATGATCTCAGGGTCATGGGATGGAGCCCCATTTGGGCTCCCTGCATAGTGGGGAGTCTGCTTCTCCCTCTCCCTCTGCTCCTCCCTGCCCCCGCCCCCCAGGCTTGTGTGCTTGCTCTCTCTCTCAAATAAATAAATAAAATCTTAAAAAAAAGAAAGTGCAGATTTGGGTGAATGCAGAGGAGGGAGAAGAGATGAGCCATAATGCTGAAATTCTGATTTATGTGAAATTTAGAGTTCAGGAGAAAAGCCTAAACTGAAGCTATTTGGGGCCATCTAATGTGTGTAGTAGTTGAAAAGTTGGAGATAGAAAGAGGTCCTGTGCGAAGGAGAGTCAAAGAGATTTTAAAAAGCAGGATACTTAGATGAAGTCATCAGAGACTGCTTATTTATTTGTTTATTTGTTTCTTTTTATGAAGCTCCGTTGAGCTGTCAGCATTAGGTGTTGAACTTGCGGTTGGTCTGGTTATTAGATCACAGACTTATGGTTGGAAAAGACTATATTTCTAAACACAAAGAACATTAGAGTTTATCCCAAATTATTTTTCACACACATGAAGTATGAGAAGATTCTCTCAAATGTGTTTTTTGCTCCAGAAACTTTTGTTGCACAAATGGTCATATTCTGAATTCACTAGGATATCTCAGTTTCAAATCAGTCAATCAGTATTATAATGTTTATTATGTGCCCAATACCAGGCTAGGTGCTGGAGTACCCCTCCACCTTATCTATCCATCACATTTGAGAACTGCTCAGAAACCAACCTTGGGATCGATGGTTTGATGCCTAGATATATCTGTTTCTGTGTTAAACGAGCCTTGGAAATTGTGTACAATTTCATCTTCAGGTTGTACTCTGTGTGGCACTGAGAATTTAGCTTCTAGCTTTTTGGAAGAATAAGTTATAAGCCAATCTGGCAGTCGAGAAGAGGACAATATTATGGTTAGGATTTTCAATAGTTTCCCCAGAAAACAGGGTTGATGTTTCCATTATGACACAGTGCCATAAATACAGCTGTTAACTGCTGCCTGCTATGTTCTCTTTCCCTTATTCTTTGTCTATCTCTGCAAATTTTCTAGGCTAGACATTCAGTGGTGATCTGAGGGCCCATAATATTGAGAATGATTCAGGGGCTCCCTCTCAGGGCATAAACATTTCATTCACTTGTGTCAATAAACCAGCCTGCTCTAATTGCAGAGAGAGCACTTTGTTCCTTTCCATTTTCCTGTGAGTGAAAATGCCCCACATGCCTAGAAACCTACCTCCGGGGATGCCTTGACTTAGGCAGTTCCAGAAGGAGGGGACTGTGATGCCTAGTTTCTGAAAAAAAAAAAAAAAATAATAATAATAATAATAATGGAGAGCAGTAGCCTATACAACCTCCTGTTTCATATTACAAGCTATTCAGGAGTCAGATCTGTGGAAAAGACCAAGGAATAATACAATGTGAACTTGGTGAGTTTTCAGCTTTCTCCATGGATGTTATTTTGGTCATCCTATTTATTTTCTCACAGTGTTCAAACACTTAAAAGAAATAGGTTTATGTGTTTGCCTTGATGGAGAGAAATTAAGGGAGACTCCATGAAAAGTTGGATTTTTATCTCTAGACAGTCTGTGTGTGTGTGTGCATGAGAAGTAGCCCCAAGGAATACACTGCAGATGACAGACTCCTCAAAACCCTTAGTAATCTAAAGCAAAGTCAAGGTTCTGGTGTGCACATCCTACCAGCACCCATAGTTAACTAAAAAGACATAATAATAAACCATAAAGGGTCCTGGGGCTGCAAAATGTAGAGACCTGGATGGATACCCCCAACCCTGTAAATGTCTTTGTTGACTTTTCTTTCTATACTCTGTATTCCCATTATAGGACCAAGCTAAAATTTATTTTACCCTTGCCTTGATTTTTCCCTTTTATAAATTAATGCTTTCAGATTTTTAATACCTTTATACTTGGACTTTGGTTTCTATTTTATCTGCAGTGAATATGTATCATTTTTATGACTAGAATAAAACCTTTAGCGTGTCTTCTAACTTCTATTTTTTCCCTTTAATTTAAATGAAGTAATGATAGTATTTTTTTCATTAGGGCCAGTGACATCAGAAATCAAAAGGTTAAAAAAGGGGGCATCTGATTGGTTTCGGCTCAGGTCATGCTCTCATGGTTTGTGGGATCAAGTCCCACATTGGTGGTCCTCACTTAGCAGGGAGTTTGCTTGAAAGACTCTATCCTTCTGCCCCTCCCCACTCTCTCTCTCTCTCTGTCTCTCTCTCTCTCTGTCTCTCTCTCTAAAATAAATAAATGAATCTTTTTTAAAAAAGGATAAAATCAAAAGGATATGCACAGGATTGCCCATCATAGGATGGTGGGGAGTAAAGATGTAGGAATAAGCCAATTTTACTCGAGTAGCAGTGTGTTTTTATGATTGGAATGTTCAATTTTCTCTTTAGAGAAAAGAAATAAAGATTGTTTTTCCTTCTCTTCCTGCCCCGCTCCATTCCTTCTATTCCTCATTCTTCTGTATAGAATCAGACTATCTGGAGTGAATCTTGGAAACAAAGAACAGATATTATGGATTAGTTTATTCAATAGGTATTTACTGAACTCTTACTACAGGTCAGGCACTGTGCTACAATATGACTTGGGAAAATCTTGCTTTTGGTAGTGGGACTACATGTAGCTAGCTTGGGGTGAACACTGCCCATGAGGGTAGCATTTCAAATGTGCTGATTCTGAAGTGGAGGAAAGGATTGGGGAGAGGAGAAGTTAACTAGGATTCTTATATTAATCTGCTGGGATAATATTAAAAATATATATTGAAAAGTATAAAGCAAATTTATATTTGGGAAAATTCCAATCCTTTTTTAAATGCAAATTTTAGACAGTAAAACCCTGCAGAATTAGAGAAAGTAAAACACTGGGGTGACATGAATGTAAAAGATTGGGAACTTTGTGTTAATAGTGTACTTTGTATGTGTATAATGGAGAGTAGTAGCCTATAGTTTCATATTATGAGCTATTCAGGAGTCACATCCTTCAATTTCTTTCTTTTTCTTTCTTTCTTTCTTTCTCTTTCTTTCTTTCTTTTCTTTCTTTTCTTTCTTTTAAACTGAGTATGCCTTAAAGAGAATAAACCCCAAACCCCAAACTTGAAATTTAAATCCATGAATATGGTCAAAAAAGCTCTCATGGTTTTTGGGAACGGAACGTCTCTGTACCTTTCACCCTAATTCCAACTTCTTTTTCCATCTCTAGTCCCACAGCCCAGCCAAAAATGTACCACACCAAGCTCAGTACCATTTCTGATTCTCCTTCCCTCCCATGCCTTCCCACCATAGCCTTTGCCACTTTGTATTCCCCAAGGACCCCTGATCCTCCACACTCTTCCTGATTACTAGAGGCATTCTTGAAAGTCTCCATCACTAATGCCCTGGCTGGAGATCCAGATTCTGAGACCCTTTGCAAAGCAGGTACATGCCAAGTATCCGAGTTCAATCTGTTCTGTCACTAGAAGACATTAATATTGCCATCATACATTCAAGCAAGTTATAGCTCTGAGAGGCAAGATAAGATGACCCCTTCCTGGTTGCACACTGATCAACAATTGTAATTAATGTCCTTTTTGTTCCAATTGGGGGGGATATATATATATATTTGTGTGTGTGTGTGTATATATATATACACACACACACACACAAGGGTCGATACAAGAATATGAACAAGGGTCAAAACAAGGGTCGATACAAGAATATGAACAATGCCACAGAATTCTCTGCAAGAAATACAACAAAGCCTAATAAGACAGTCTGTTTGTTGTCGTTTCTCTCCCTGTCTCATGCTCCCACTCTTACCCTCTATCTTAATCTCTGTCAATAGTCATCTCATATCTTTGCTTCATTCTGCTTACTTGCTATATTCATTTCTCCATATACTGGCTTTCTCTGCAACAATTTTAGTCTCTGTACCTTTCACTCTCAACGTGCCCTTAGCTTTGCTTCATCATAGCATTGATTCTGGCCCTAAATCTAGCACTCTAAGTTCTAACATTCTAAATTTACATTTTAGAGGTAAAATCTGATCATCTCAGCCCAACCTCATCCTTGAGCTGAGAACCTGTGGTCAGTGGGTGGCTTGGTGCTACAGAATAGAAGCTGTCCAGCTAGGTCCATCATGTCAGCCTGGACCACTGCAGAGTACCATCTTAAAGACAGGAACATGCAGGGAAGACAGGCATAACTGCAGCAGCAGAATAGGGTCAGCTCTCCTGATTCCAGTCCCGGGCTCTTTCCACTCCATCAGCCACAGGGGCTGTGTTTTTGTCATCTTTGGATTTCCACAACACTTATAAAACACCTAGAAAATGCAGACACTGATAAATTGTTGGTTGATGTGATGACCTTGAAGTGAATTAGACTAACATTGGTAGTTCATGGACATATCCTAACCTTTCCCATCCATAAGTCAGGTTTCAGTTACATGTCATCTAAGCAAAGCCCATAGACAGGGGTAAGAAGAAGAGAGAAAGAGAGAAGGAGGGTTTTAAGAAATTTGATCAGGTTCCATGAGGAGCATCCTGAGCTGGGAGTGAAGGAAGAGTACAGAGAAATGGAGATCCATTCTGCCATCTGCCTAATGGTTATTTGTCATTCTTGTTCAGCTGCCAGAGAAATTGGTAAAAATCAAGCAAACAAAACAAAAATTAAGGCAGAAACTGCACTGAGAGTGTGGAGAGTTCAAATAATTTAAATGTAGAGGAAAGACTCTTCCTTTACCCTTTTTCCAGGACTACATGGATCAAGACAGAGCATAGGGATTTGGAAGCTACCTCTATTTCCACAGCTCCAGAGACCTGGGACCAGTAAGTCAGATATTGGGTGAGAATCTTCAGAACTCATCAGCTGTAGATATTCATGTACTGTTTCATCACTTCTTTATCTGCATCTCTAGTGTATATTCTTTTTTTTTTTTTAAAGATTTTATTTATTTATTCATGAGAGACAGAGAGAGAGAGAGAGGCAGAGGGAGAAGCAGGCTCTCTGCGGAGCAGCGAGCCCGATGTGGGACTCGATCCCAGGACCCCAGGATCATGACCTGAGCCGAAGGCAGACGCTTAACCATCTGAGCCACTCAGGCTCCCTCTAGTGTATATTCTTACCTTAAGCCCTCTTTTGCACTGTTTGCTTATTATAACTCAGGGATTAGAAAAGTAAATTTTCAGAGATTGTGTTTTTCTTTTTTTGTTTTACCTTGCAGCTCAGGTTTTCTTCCTTCTTCCTTCCCCTTCCTTCACACCCTAGGGAATCCCCAAGGAAATTCAGCTAGTTTGCCAGTCTGATCTGCACTGTAATTTGGCTTGGCAAACACTGCAGAGTTGTAAGCACCATCTAATTTTTTTTCTCCTTTGATCCATTCCCTCTTCTATTTACTTATCACCTCTAATGTTTACAATCCAGTAAGAGGTCATATAAATGTATTAAACCTCTCTCTCTTTTTTCTTTTCCTTTAAAAATGATGTTATTTAAAGTTTTTCTTTCAATTTCCTCCGATTTTCAGAATCGTTCCTCAGGGTTCTCATTATTTGGGTCTCCCACTGACTTAATCTTCTCTAGAGCCGAGTGCTTGGAATTTCTTTGGCTTAAGCTGGCCCATTAATCACTTGCTTAGCCTTAAAGGATTTAGGGTGGAGCCTCTTTCAATGGAGCTGCTGCCTGAGTCTCGGCCACAGCAGCAGAGAAACCACATCGGGTCCCCTCTATTGAGAGCCATCAGCCCCCAGCCAGCAGCTGAGCTTCGTGGTCCCAGAGAGCAAGCCCTGTGGGAGCTTGGGGAGATCAGCAGCAAGAGAACAGCAGCAGAGTGGGCTCCCTCCAAGGTGGAGACATTTCCTCAATAGCTTTTAATTCCAGGCTGTGGCAAGGAAGGGACAACGGAAGAGCCCACACCAGTTCCCCAGGGCCTTGGCCTTTTCTGGCCAACTCCATCATCAATCTCCTGTGAATTAGCTGAGGAGCCTGCAGTCATTGTTTCCCACATGCCTTGGATTTTTTTTTTTTTTAATGAAGTTTTAAACATCTACTCCACTATTTTCTGACCTCCTATCAATTCTTGCCTCTCTCTTGGGCATAGATATGAACTTCGACCCTCATTCATACTAACTGGGTTTTTCTTTTTTTTTTTTCTTCTTCTTCTTAGTAATAGAACAGAGGCTTTTCCATTCTTTAGGGATGAACTTACTTTAGGTAAAAAGTCTTCCTACTATAGAAGAAATTTCTTCTGGATGTTCCAAACTATTTCATGTGTGTCTCTTTTGTAAGCTTTGCTAATTTCAACTTTGAAAAAAGGGTTCCCTGTTATATAATTGTTATACAATTTTATATATATCATGGCATATATATATATATATAGCATATATTATATGTGCAACTAGTAATTATCAAATGCATCAATATAGACTCATCTGTAGTGACTTAGTGGATTTTTATGGATATACATCACCTGTTCAGCCACACAGAGCTCCATTATACTGTATCTGCTCAACAAAGTAGGTACCACAGTGATGCTGAATCTGAGTATGACTTCACCATTCAAACTCCTGATCTGACTGGCTCTTCTCAATCTACTCTTCTCTAATCATAACTATATCCATGATTAGCCTCCTAGTTTAATCTCTCTCTTCATTTCTTGCTTTGCCCTTTATTCCTGCTGCTCAGCATTGTTACCCACTGATGTCTGGGTTCTCCTCACTATGGCTTTGCACCTGCCTTAATATAAAGTTTCCTCAGTGGAACTGGGTGCACCATACTTTTCTCCCATATTTAACATCTTGTTGGTATTTTGGATCTTTTGCAAGGCTAGCTATGCTTGTGGGTTGTTTTTTTTTTTTTAAGATTTTATTTATTTATTTGACGGAGAGAGCACAAGCAGAGGAAGTGGCAGAAGGAGAGGGAAAAGTAGGCTCCCTGCTGAGCATCAGGCTGAGCAGGGAGCCTGATGCTAGCTGATCCCAGAACCCCAGGATCATGACCTGAGCCTAAGGCAGATGCTTAACTAAGCCACCCAGGCGCCCCAAGGCTAGCTACACTTCTGAGAGGAACCCCTAGACATTACTGGTGGTGCTTTATATCGTCAGCTCTACAGATGCAGATGACATACACTGGATGGATGAATATTGAGCCTAGACCCTGCAGAAGAGGAAAGCTGCTCACACCAAAGACCTATGCATTAGATGTTGCATCACAAAATACCAGTACAGTTGATGGCTGCTCCTGTTTAGATCTTTTCCTAGTTGCACCACAGTGTTTTCAAAACTATAATAATGTTGGTGGAGAGTAACATAATAGTTTTTATTGAACAAAAATTCAATAAATTATATAAATTTATATATATTATAAAAAATTATACTAAATCTAAACTGGAACCCCTTTTGCCAAAACTTCCCACTCTCAAGTTTTAATGGCTATTCCTGTACCAGTAAACCTCATGTCTACACCTTAGGTCTTTTCCTTCCTGGACTGCAAGATCCTCTCCATTAGGGTTTACCACATTTCACTGATTTCTAGCACCAATGTAATGCTCATATAGCAAATGAAATTTAAGTAAGTTAACTCTTTTCCTGCTCATTATGTTCCTCTGAGTGTCCTGCTGTCATTCAAAATGCACTTTTAATTATTCAAAAAAGTATTTACTGAGCAAATATAAAGCACTAGGCATTTTTCGAGGCACTGGTGATAAATAACCCAGACATAATCCTCACCCTCACTGAGTTTACATTTTAATAAAAACTTCAGTGAAATTTATTATTATTCCTTGAGAATCAAGTCAGTTGGTCAGTGTCCTGGATTCCCTTTATCTGTTAATCTTCTAATCCTTCAGCATTATGGTATTGCACATAGTATATATTTTTTAAATTTATTCACATTTGTGATTTCTTTTTTTTTACTTTTCCCTACACAGTTTCATATATGATCATGCATTTATTCTTGTCAAGCATTCATTTATATTTCTTGGATTGGTCTCTTGCTTTCTATCCCGTTACTTCTTGAATGCACCTTTCCTCCCTCCCAGATGTCTTACAGTTATACTTTTCCTTGTCCATCCTTATTTCTGTCCATTCTGCACAATACTACTACTCTATCTCTTTTCTGGTTTCAAATAACAAAATTCGATTCCAAGTAAAATAGGAGGGAAAAAGGATGTAATACAAGGATGCAGAGGTATAACAAAGTAACCAAAGATTACTCCCCTTCTCTTTTGTTTCCTGCCCCGTCTCCTCTTCTCCCTCCCTCAGCCCCTCCCTTTGCCAACTCTGCCCTCTCTTCCAGGAGTGGCACAGGCATGTGGCTCAAAAGAGTAACCCTATGCACTTGACTTCCCATGGTTTCAGTTGCCCAACAGAGGCTAATAAAAATATTCATAACTCCCATTTTCAGATTCCTTGGAGAGATGATGAGATCTGAAAACCAACCTATCTATTCCTGCCCTATTCAGATAAGGTATTCATTTCTAGTATTTTGCCAGAATTGTGAAGAATGGAGTGGTGAAGGGGTGCTCAAGGTTTTATTGTATAAATACATTTCTGGGGCCCAACATTGGATGAGTGGGGCTAGTCTTCTCAGAGTGGGGATCCTGGGCTGGGCAGACACTCCAACTAGTATCAACCTCGACTCTTTGGAGTAAAGCCTTTGGGACTCCCATTCATGATTAATCAGATTGAATATACTTTTAACCTCCATATGCTACATCCTCTTCTAATTGATTCTATCAGACTTGTGCAACTATTTCTCCCTGATTTGGAGCCTCTTCTGCCAGGTGTTTACTCACTTACTCATAATTTTATTGTTATATAATAAGCTCTGCCAACTTTTTTTTTTTTTTTATCATATCCACTACAAAACAAACAAAACCCACACTGACTACAAAATTCACTGTTTGGATTAATCTCCACTCTGAAACATTCCCAGATTCCTTTACCCAGCTTACTATAATTTGGTTTTAAGTATTTGTTTTTCAACAAATTAGAGTGTATTGGAAATTACTTACAATTAATGCTTAATTACAATTACCTGTAAATCAAGTTATTTTGTGAGTTTAAGTATTATTTCATAAATCTACTTGTAAGCTCCTTTAGGGTGCTTACTCAGAGAATGTAGAATAGTACCAGGTCTGTATGGTAGTAAAAAAGAAGATTTTAAAAATATTGAATACATACTGTGCCAGGGGTTAGAGTAGACACTAAATGAAGAAAATAAGCTCAGGAAAGCTTTCTCAGAATATTCTGTTATGTCTTACCTGGGTTTGAACCTTTAGCATTTTAATTCAAAGTCCAGTGGCATCTATCAACCTATGCAGTAGAAATTTTACTTTACGGAAACAAACTCTTTTCAAGAATTTTAATCAATGATCCATAAATTGAGTTAGCTAATGGGTATTACAATGTCTCCTTATCCATTTATTATTGCTCTTCTGTACCTTGCTTGGTATCCTTGTGTTAGTCATTAATTTGAGCTCTGTGTACAAGAAACTAATAAGATAGGCTGTCTTTAACAACATTCTGTATTTCAGATTCCACTTGTTTAGACTGCTGGGGCAATTAATCTAAATAAATGTCTTTATTACATACTGCCCCAAGACTCAAACCTGTTATTGAGAGTCCTGTAGCTTCATTGGAAGATCAGTTATGAGATTTTCCCTCAGTCAGCCTCATATTCATTACTCGCAGAAGGAGAACATATATGCCGGGGGTTTGGGGACAGCCCACAGGGCAGGGCATAGTTTAAAAAAAAAAAAAAAAAGATATTCTAATGGGAGCTTAGTCATTCTTTATTCTGAAAAGGTGAAAAAAAAAAAAACCAAAACAACCCATTAAAAGGCTCTTTAAAGATCCTTCTTTTGCATCCTATTTGGATAAGTACAGACACAAAATGGCAAGTTTGATAAAAACTATGAGACTCTTAAAAAAAAAAAAAAAAACTATATGAGACTCTTTAATCAACAAGCATTGGTAATTATTACACCTCTTGCGGAAGTTAAAATCTATAGCACATTTAAAGAAAAAAAGGAAAATAGAAAACAAAAAGAAATAGAAGAATCCAGTCCCTCATTCCTCCAGAAATAAAGGGTGTAAATAGAATAGCGACACACACAGTTATAACTAATTATATTTTTATTTCTGATTTTTTTTTAAAGATTTTATTTATTTGACAGAGCAAGACACAGCGAGAGAGGGAACACAAGCAGGGGGAGTGGGAGAGGGAGAAGCAGACCCCCTGCCAAGCAGGGAGCCCAATGTGGGACTTGATCCCAGGACGCTGGGACCATGACCTGAGCCGCAGGCAGACGCTTAACGACTGAGCCACCGAGGTGCCCCTTTTTATTTCTGATTTAATATACTTTGATTACTCTCACTCAGGGCTATGTTCCTTCTTTCAGCCTCATCACAATGAGAAACCCTGGCAGATCCCTGACCAAGCACATCCTAATTTAGGGCATGCAGAAAGCATTGGCTCTATTAGAGTTCTTGTTTGGAACTAACTGTTTGGTTCCTTGACTTTTGATAAAGGAGTCAGGAGTATGAGTCAATGGTCTGCTCTTTCAGGAACAGAAAGAAACACATCTCTGAAAGGCACATCTCTGAATTCACACAGAGCTGGGTCTTATTTGGTGCTTGTGAATTAAGTTCTTTTTACCATAAATATTGGCTATTCAACCCAGAATGGTACACACCTATAATTTATGAAAAGTGAAACAGCTGGATTCAGGGTCTTACTGCAAACAATTAAATCTTACTCTCCAGAATGGGAAGAGTTGGGTACAGCACAGGACTTTACTATTTGCCTGTTTTGAGCTTGCTTCTTGGACCTTTATAATACCTCATTTGATCCTCATAAGAACACCACGGGATAGCTACAATCGTGCTCACTTTAGAAATGAGAAAATGGATTGTGAAATGTTAAAGTATCCAAGGCCATGCAGTCAGAATATGTCAGGGTGGAGATGTGTTTGAATTCAGATCTCCATGGTTCAGATCCATAGGTGATGGTCACCAAATCACATATGAGAACACACACTCTTTACTGAACCATATTCAGAACGAAAGTGAAAGAGAAGGAAGACCAAGGATAAAAAACAGTCCTTCAAATATTGGGAACTTATCTGAAACTGACTAATCCTTAAATATCTTCCCATTCCTTTCCCTTTTACTGGAACAGAACTCTTAAAAGAAGGCACTTAGCTAATTGTGTTAATTATATCAATGGCATGAATTTTTGCATTTCATTCTAAGGTAAAATTACAAGTTCATATGTTCTTATTAGAATCACCTAATTCCTTAATTATTTTAGTGCTTTCCCTTTGGGCCATGGGGATTTAGACTGCAGTTTAAAATATTTTCTGTGCCACATTGCCTTTCCCTTGAATTCCCTTGTGATAAACAGAGAGATGTGCTACCCTGATCTCCCTTCAAGAAAGGTCTTGCTGCCCAGCTGCATGACGTGAACTCAGCCCTCAGTATGGGGAGGGAGGGGAGTTGTAAGGTGAAACTTTGAGAAGTTGGTTATGGTTCTCCCTTCACTTCAAGGGAACACTCTCCTCATCCAATCAGACATCAGGGAAGAGAAAAATTGTTCTAATGAAAAAACAAAGAGAATTTGTCAATTAGGGGATTTTGAGTTTCAAAGCTCAATATAAGTTTCAGAATGGTGCAAAGCTTTTGGGACTTTTATGAGCCTGGGTCTGGGCTCCTCCGGAAAGTTTTTCCTCTCATGGTTTTTGGCTTCAAAGCCTGAATGGAAACCATGTGTAGCATGGTACCCCATGAGGAGAGGCATCAGCTACATTATGAATCTTTTCAAGGCCTTAAGCACTCTCTCTGTCTTGTGGGTGGAGAATAGCAGACTTTTCTCACACCTGTAGGGAGAGAAGCAGCCTTGCTAGGGGAAGAAGTTGAAAACCCCAGAGGGTCTTATATTCCAGGCAGGAGGCCTGCCTATAGGTGCCAGTGTGGAACCCTGTGAGCTACAGGCCAGATGCAGTTGCTCAGGCAGCATCATGGGGGAATTTCTGGCCATCTCTGCATATGTCAGTAGAAATAGAAGCAGATTGAAGACCGGATGTCAACCCCAGAAAACCAAAGATCAGCTAGTCTCTCTGATACCACAATTTAACATAAGCTTTCTTGGAACTGACAGAGCATATCAAGGAGAAGGAGGAAAAACAAAAAAACAAAAAAAAACCCTTAAATTTGTTGAGTTTAAATCACACTGAACTGTATATCAGGTAGTGACAAGATTATATTCCTATCATAGAAAATGGGAACTTAATTTAGAAATAAATTTTAAATTTTTCTATATTTATAAATATATTTATGAAACGTAAATATTTTATAATAATATAAACATATAAAGCATATTAAGATATATTTTTACACTTTGGATTTGAAGCTTATGAACCTTATGCCCACTGCATTTGATTTCCTACTGTCTTCCTTGTTTTGTGTTTTCTTTTATTTTAAGGGAAATAAAAATATATCTGAGAGAATGAAAGAAAGATTTGTGCTGAAGAAGAGGTGAGAAGGAGTTATAAAAGACACCAAAGAGGAGGAGATGAGATAAATGTGGGGGAAGAAAGCATTTGTTGCTCCCAAAGTTACTTGCTTTAAAGGGAAGATACAGATGAATTCCTGTTTTACTTGGTCAGAAGGCAGTTTCCCAGCTGAAATGTCTGACATACTGGTATTGAATGACAGCTTGCATTCATGACTGTTATCTGGCCCCCAAGTTCCTTGGCATTCTCTGAAGCTATTACACGTTTGTTGTTCTGGAGTACGTCATCATGTGTAAGTTACATGTTCTGAGGGATTGAGTCCAAGATTAGCTGAGGAGATATCATTAAGGAAAAAGTGGGAAAGGAGAGGGGAGGGAAGGAAGAAATGAAGGAGGAAGGACGGGAATAAAGATATAGGGAAAAAAAGAAGGAAGGAGAAGAAGTGGCAACTTCCTAGGGCTGCTAATTTAGGAAAGTTATTTCCGAGAGAATCAGGAAATTGGCCAAAAGGCCTGTCTGAATACTTTTTTCCCCCTTACCAAATCCTTTCTGTTCATCTCCTTCCCTAATACTGAGGGGCTCCACAGTGTCAGTTCAAAAGTGTCTCTGAGACATAGTTTGGTAAAAATCAATACACTGCAGTCAATCATATTTCAAGTCACTGAATAGCACATGTTCTCGCTGTAATAAAGTAAGTTTATCTTCTACTGAATGAGATGAGGCTGAAGGCTTGGGAGGAGACAAGAAGCGCTAATGCACTGCAGCGTTTAAACAAATCAATACACCGCTCTACCTTGAAAGCCACCAAACAAACCATTGATACCCAGCAGGCCCAGCACTTAAGGCAGCTCCAGGCAGCTAGGAGGCCAGCTACTTATTTCCATTCCTTGGTACCTTTGGAACATCATTAGCAGCAGGGAAGCATTAAGACGACAAGTGGGCTGGACTCACATCTGTCTGGGTAACTGTGAGAGCTAATCTGTTTGGAACACTGGGGAGCTGCTTAGAATTTCACTTCTGCTGATGGCTCTACCCTGGCCAGATTTGACTGTAAACATCACTGCCAAAGGGGTAGCTTCAGCTTCCTCCGTCTCCGTGGGAAAACTTTTATTTTGTATTTTTCCCTAAAGAGAACTAGCAGAGACTCACTTTGCATTCCAGATTCAGCCTTTGCTTTTCCAAGTCATTTATTCTTCTTCTCATGAAAAATGGGTTGCCACTAAAACAAACCTTACAAGAACAGACCATAAAGTGACAGACGAAATAGTATCTTAATACCTTCTTACACACGCGCTTAAATGTACTCTGCATTTTATTTATTTATTTATTATTTTTTTTACTTCCTGAAATGATAAATGTTTTGGATAAATAATCAACCAAGGTCTCTTATTTTCTCTTTTGCTTTTAGAGTGTGTTGTCAAGCTTGGTAAATTTTTTAGCAGCTGTCAGAGTAAATTTATTACCAAAGATGTTTACATTCTTACGTAATGCAGAAGGGAAAGTCTTAGTGATGGGTTTTATTTCGGTCTTTGAAGACCAAATGTTTGGCATGATTAGGAGGCAGAAATAGAGTTGACGATATGAAATCCCCAACTGCCATCTATTTTTGCAGTAATGAATAAAAGCAGATTGTCCTGAATTGCATCACTTGCAACTTCCCTGCAGTCACATAACCAAGAACTGTAGACAGAGAGGAACTAGCTTATCTGGAGTTACAGATACATGTTTTTTAAAGATTAAACATGCAGTGGATTTATTTTAGGGAAGAAAATAAGACAATAGTTTGGCTGCTGCTACAGTATATAATTTTAAAAATATATACAGAAACAAAAAAAATGAGCAGAATTAATAAAGTTCAATGAAAAAGAAGATACAATACTGGAAAGAAAAAATTGTCGTTATTACAAAGAGAATACTAAAAGCTGCTCCCTTTGGCATCTGGGGATGCCCTGTTATTATTGAGGGTGACAGTGTAGGGTATACTCAAAATTTGGATGATGGATTGCTCAGTGAAATGTTTCATGACTCAGATGATGTGGGACTAAAACAATTTTGTGCATGTAAAAATAAATAGAATGTGGGACATATATACACATGGTCATAGATTTAAAGATAGCCAGTAAGTTTCTGTGTGCAACTGCCACAAAGCTATACCACACATTGATAGATCAATTACCTAAGGAAATATCCAGTCTGAATATGTTCACAAAGATATAAGTTTATTAAATGCAAACCTGGGAAGTAACAAGGTGTATCTGGAATATCCCCAGGGTGTATCTGGAATATCCCCAGATGTTTATACATTCAGAGAAAAAGGATTCATAGACCATAGAAGATTGGGGGGAAAAAAAAAAAGCTCATCAGAGGGAACATATAACCTTAAGTTAATGGACTGATGATATAATAAAAAGCTATGTCAAATGACCTTTGTGAAATTTCTGTTGATCAATACAGCATATTAGTTTAGATCAGGGATCAGCAAACTATGGTCTATGGACCAAATCCAGCCTACCACCTGTTTTGGTAAAGTTCATTGGAGCCCAGTCATGTCTATCCTTTTACATTTTGTTTATGGCTCCTTTAAAAACAAAGTTGAGTAGTTTCTACAGAGATGGTATGGCCCACAAAGCAGAAAATATTTATAGCATGGCCACTTACAGAAAAAGTTTGCCAATCCCTGGACTTGGCAGCCAGTCTGGATAGATTCAAATCCTAGCTTAGATAGGTGACCTAAGTCATGTTATTTAGTTTATTTGTGCCTCAGTTTACTCATCTTTGAAATGGGGATAACAGTGATATCAACCAGATAGATACTAAAAGCATTAAATGAATTAATATACATAAAGCATTACAACAATTGCCCTCACATAGTAAGATGTAAATGAGCTGATCCGGAGTTGGCATGCTGGTACAGCAGTCACTCCTACTGCTTGAAAGACTTCAGACTATGATTCTTTACCTAAATTTCAAATTTGGAAGATTGTATGGCCCTGTCTAGGACAATTGAGTAAGAGAAATCCATAGGGATAGAATTAATCACCCAGTGCATCGGTCAGAGTCCAGAGAGGAAAACAGAAACTACATTGGGTATTGATTTAATACAAGAGATTGGGAAATTGAAAAAGTGAAAAGGAAACACAATTATAATATAAACAGTAACTATAAGAGGCAACTATATCCTCCCCAACTGCCCACCTTCCCCATGTTGGGGAAAATAAAGGGAAGAGTTTGGGATCATCAGAACCTAGAAGCTTGGAGACAAGGCAATGCAAAGTTGAGAATTAGAGTCGCCTTTTGGAGCTGAGACTGGGGCCTCTAAGCCACTATCCAGCTGATACTGGGAATCCCAAGGGGCCATAGTGAGGCTCCTTCTGGTCATGCCAATAAATAAGCTAGAGATTAGAACCATGTAAAGATTCTTTTTAAATAGGGTTCACCAAAAGCAAGTTGTCGGTTACCATTTAACAATTCCAAAGTCATGAATGAAATAAAGAATAAAAGATTTATTTCTAAAAAGGCCCAAATTTGAGTTTGACTTAGAGATTCATATTAGATGTTCTTGGCTGAAACTGAGCATAGGAAAACCTAATTTTAGAGAGGGTGCCAGTTTTGGAAGTTGTGTTATGGAAACAGTGGGAAGTGGGAGTTGGAGGAAAGACGGGAGATGAAGGATGGGAGGCAGTATTTGGTCAAAGGAGGACTGTAGTTTTTGTTTTGTTTTGTTTTTTTCTCCAAAAAAGTTATAGAAACTTAAAAAAAAAAAGTTTAAGAGGGAGGCAGGCTTAGAAATTGGTAGAATGGAGCTTTTTCTGAAAGGTTTCTTTCTGCCAGGAAGAGAAAAAAAAGAAAAAGAAAAGAGGAAGCCACCAATTGGAAGCCCTATCCAGAGAGTCAATAAACACAGTTCTCTCCCTTCTTACATCCATCTTCCCCATACCAGCGAGGACATTCCCATGTCCCATCAACCTGACACACTGCGGCTTCAACTGTCCATGGAATTTTGTATAACATATGAAATCCTTCATATCTGTTTCTCTATTTTCTGTTTCAGTTTCATTCTTATCACTGCCATCTTGCAGTTTGGGTTACAGTAACACTCACCTTCTCCTACTTTTCCATACATACCAGGCTATTTCTGGGCTCACGTGCTATATTCTTTCTGGAATGACATCTTCCTTTTTCTTTGGGTAACTTGACTTCATATGGCAAGCCTCTGTTTTGGTTTTCCCTGATGAACCTCTCTCCACTTACCGGCTAAGATTGGTGTTCTTCTACATTCCTATTACATTACATGCGTACTTCAATCTTGTCCTTACAGCATGTTAATATAATTATTTTTATCGATGTCACCCTCATTAGAAATTGTTCATCAAGAGTAAAATTCATGTTTTATTTACATTTATATTGCAAGCCAGATAGCACAATGTCTGACACATGTGAAGACTTAACTGCTGGAAGAGCAAAGAGATGATAGCCTTTTACTATTCTCAATTTCTGAAATGGTGGGAGTTTACATGATGGTCCCAAGAAAATGCTGAGTATCTTGTTGAAAGACAAAAAAAAGGGGCGCCTGGGTGGCGCAGATGGTTAAGCATCTGCCTTTGGCTCAGGTCATGATCCCAGGGCCCTGGGATCCAGCCCCGTGTCGGGCTCCCTGATCAGCAGGGAGCCTGCTTGTCCCTCTCCCTCTGCCATTCCCCTGCTTGTGTTCTCTGGCTCTTCTCTCTCTCTCTCGCTCTTAAATAAATAAATAAAATCTTAAAAAAAAAAAAAGACAAAAAAAAACTTCACCACTCAGTACAGCCGAAAAGAGGCCATGAAGAGGAAAGAGATAACAGATAATGAGTTGAGAAGCACATTTCTGCCAGAAGTTTCTGCTATAGTGTCAGTAATTACTAAGGGAAGAAAAGTCTTGGGAGTTAATCCATACATTTATGCAACATTAAGGCTGTTGATGATAATGGCTTTCTAATTAACTCCTTTTTCTTTTTTTCTTTTGGGAATGCCTGTGCTACAGCCCCTTAAACAAACTTGAACATTACTAGTTTGCTTTAGTTCACTTTAGAGTGCCAGAAATTATATGCTCTGTAGAGCTATAATCTTGGAGCAAGCAATCCCTTAGTTGACTGGAGTAATTACAACTATTTTCCTCTACTATAGCTTCGCCCACATCAGCCAACAGAGAATATTTCACCAACAGTTTCATGGAAATTAATTTTCTCTTTCATTTTTTAAAATGTTTTATTGTTATGTTAATCACCATACATTACATAATTAGTTTTTGATGTAGTGTTCCATGATTCATTGTTTGTGCATAACACCCGGTGATCCATGCAGAACATGCCCTCCCCAATACCCATCACCGGGCTAACCCATCCTCCCACCCCCTCCCCTCTAGAACCCTCAGTTTGTTTTTCAGAGTCCATCCTCTCTCATGGTTCGTATCCCCCTCTGATTCTGCCCCCCTTCATTCTTCCCCTCCTGCTATCTTCTTCTTTTTTTTTTAACATATATGTATTATTTGCTTCAGAGGTATAGATCTGTGATTCAACAGTCTTGCGCAATTCACAGCACTCACCATAACACATACCCTACCCAATGTCTATCACTCAGACACCCATCCCTCCCACTCCCCCCCGACTCCAGCAACCCTCAGTTTGTTTCCTCAGATTAAGAATTCCTTATATCAGTGAGGTCATATGATACATGTCTTTCTCTGATTGACTTATTTCGTTCAGCATAACACCCTCCAGTTCCATCGACGTTGTTGCAAATAGCAAGATCTCATTCCTTTTGATGGCTGCATAATATTCCATTGTATATATATACCACTTCTTTATCCATTCATCTGTCGGTGGACATCTTGGCTCTTTCCACAGATTGGCTATTGTGGACATTGCTGCTATAAACATTGGGGTGCACGTACCCTTTCGGATCCCTACATTTGTATCTTTGGGGTAAATACCCAGTAGTGCAATTGCTGGATCCTATGGTAGCTCTATTTTCAACTTTTTGAGGAACCTCCATACTGTTTTCCAGAGTGGTTGCACCAATTTGCATTCCCACCAGCAGTGTAGGAGGGTTCCCCTTTCTCCGCATCCCCACCAACATCTATCATTTCCTGACTTGTTAATTTTAGCCATTCTGACTGGTGTGAGGTCATATCTCATTGAGGTTTTGATTTGGATTTCCCTGATGCCGAGCGATGTTGAGCACTTTTTCATGTGTCTGTTGGCCATTTGGATGTCTTCTTTGGAAGAATGTCTGTTCATGTCTTCTGCCCATTTCTTGATTGGATTTTTTGTTCTTTGAGTGTTGAGTTTGATAAGTTCTTTATAGATTTTGGATACTAGCCCTTTATCTGATATGTCATTTGCAAATCCCTTCTCCCATTCTATTGGTTGTCTTTTGGTTTTGTTGACTGTTTCTTTTGCTGTGCAAAAGCTTTTCATCCGATGAAGTTCCAATAGTTCATTTTTGCCCTTGCTTCCCTTGCCTTTGGCGATGTTTCTAGGAAGAAGTTGCTGTGGCTGAGGTCGAAGAGGTTGCTGCCTGTGTTCTCCTTTAGGATTTGGATGGACTCCTGTCTCACATTGAGGTCTTTCAACCATTTGGAGTCTATTTTTGTGTGTGGTGTAAGGAAATGGTCCAGTTTCATTCTTCTGCATGCAGCTGTCCAATTTTCCCAACACCATTTGTTGAAGAGACTGTCTTTTTTCCATTGGATGTTCTTTCCTGCTTTGTCAAAGATGAGTTGACCATAGAGTTGAGGGTCTATTTCTGGGCTCTCGATTCTGTTCCATTGATCTATGTGTCTGTTTTTGTGCCAGTACCATACTGTCTTGATGATGACAGCTTTGTAATAGAGCTGGAAGTCCGGAATTGTGATGCCGCCAGCTTTGCTTTTCTTTTTCAACATTCCTCTGGCTATGTGGGGTCTTTTCTGGTTCCATACAAATTTTAGGATTATTTGTTGCATTTCTTTGAAAAAAGTGGATGGTATTTTGATGGGGATTGCATTGAATGTGTAGATTGCTCTAGGTAGCATTGACATCTTCACAATATTTGTTCTTCCAATCCATGTGCATGGAATGTTTTTCCATTCCTTTGTGTCTTCCTCAGTTTCTTTCATGAGTATTTTATAGTTTTCTGAGTACAGATTCTTTGCCTCTTTGGTTAGATTTATTCCTAGGTATCTTATGGTTTTGGGTGCAATTGTAAATGGGATCGACTCCTTAATTTCTCTTTCTTCTGTCTTGTTGTTGGTGTATAGTAATGCCACTGATTTCTTGCATTGATTTTATATCCTGCCACTTTATTGAATTCCTGTATGAGTTCTAGCAGTTTTGGGGTGCAGTTTTTTGGGTTTTCCACATAAAGTATCATATCATCTGCAAAAAGTGAGAGTTTGACTTCTTCTTTGCCAATTTGGATGCCTTTGATTTCTTTTTGTTGTCTGATTGCTGTGGTTAGGACTCCTAAAACTATGTTGAATAGCAGTGGTGATAGTGGACATCCCTGCCACGTTCCACACCTTAGGGGGAAAGCTCTCAGTTTTTCCCCATTGAGAATGATATTCGCTGTAGGTTTTTCATAGATGGCTTTTATGATATTGAGGTATGTACCCTCTATGCCTATACTCCGAAGAGTTTTGATCAAGAAAGGATGCTGTACTTTGTAAAATGCTTTTTCTGCATCTATTGAGAGGATCATATGATTCTTGTTCTTTCTTTTGTTAATGTATTGTATCATGTTGATTGATTTGTGAATGTTGAACCAACCTTGCAGCCCAGGGATAAATCCCACTTGGTCGTGGTGAATAATCCTTTTAATGTACTGTTGGATCCTATTGGCTAGTATTTTGGTGAGAATTTTTGCATTCATGTTCATCAAGGATATTGGTCTATAATTCTCCTTTTGGATGGAGTCTTTGTCTGGTTTTGGGATCAGGGTAATGCTGGCCTCATAAAATGAGTTTGGAAGTTTTCCTTCAATTTCTATTTTTTGGAACAGTTTTAGAAGAATAGGTATTAATTCTTCTTGAAATGTTTGGTAGAATTCCCCTGGGAAGCCATCTGGCCCTGGGCTTTTGTTTGTTGGGAGATTTTTGATGACTGCTTCAATTTTCTTAGTGGTTATAGGTCTGTTCAGGTTTTCTGTTTCTTCCTGCTTCAGTTTTGGTAGTTGATACATCTCTAGGAATGCATCCATTTCTTCCAGGTTATTGAATTTGCTGGCATAGAGTTGCTCATAATATGTTCTTATACTTGTTTGTATTTCTTTGGTGTTGGTTGTGATCTCTCCTCTTTCATTCATGATTTTGTTGATTTGGGTCCTTTCTCTTTTCTTTTTGATAAGTCTGGCCAGGGGTTTATCAATCTTGTTAATTCTTTCAAAGAACAAGCTTCTAATTTCCTTGATCTGTTCTACTGTTCTTTTGGTTTCTATTTCATTGATTTCTACTCTGATCTTTATGATTTCTCTTCTCCTGCTGGGTTTAGGCTTTATTTGCTGTTCTTTCTCCAGCTCCTTTAGGTGTAGGGTTAGGTTGTGTACTTGGGACCTTTCTTGTTTCTTGAGAAAGGCTTGTATTGCTCTATACTTTCCTCTTAGGACTGCCTTTGCTGTATCCCAAAGATTTTGAACAGTTGTGTTTTCATTTTCATTGGTTTCCATGAATTTTTTAAATTCTTTAATTTCCTGGTTGACCCATCCATTCTTTAGTAGGATGCTCTTTAGCCTCCATGTATTTGAGTTCTTTCCGACTTTCCTCTTGTGATTGAGTTCTAGAGTCAAAGCATTGTGGTCTGAAAATAGGCAGGGAATGATCCCAATCTTTTGGTACCGGTTGAGACCTGAGTTGTGACCTAGGATGTGATCGATTCTGGAGAATGTTCCATGGGCACTAGAGAAGAAAGTGTATTCCGTTGCTTTGGGATGGAATGTTCTGAATATGTCTGTGAAGTCCATTTGGTCCAGTGTGTCATTTAAAGTCTTTATTTCCCTGTTGATCTTTTGCTTAGATGATCTGTCCATTTCAGTGAGGGGGGTGTTAAAGTCCCCCACTATTATTGTATTGTTGTCAGTGTGTTTCTTTGCTTTTGTTATCAATTGCCTTATATAATTGGCTGCATAGATATTTACAATTGTTAGATCTTCTTGTTGGATAGACCCTTTAAGTAGGATATAGTGTCCTTCTTCATCTCTTATTACAGTCTTTGGTTTAAAATCTAATTTGTCTGATATAAGGATTGCCACCCCAGCTGTCTTTTGGTGTCCATTAGCATGGTAAATGGTTTTCCACCCCGTCACTTTAAATCTGGGGGAGTCTTTGGGTCTAAAATGAGTCTCTTGCAGACAGCATATCGATGGGTCTTGTTTTTTAATCCACTCTGATAGCCTCTGTCTTTTGAATGGGGCATTTAGCCCATTTACATTCACGGTAACTATTGAAAGATATGAATTTAGTGCCATTGTATTGCCTGTAAGGTGACTGTTACTGTATATTATCTGTGTTCCTTTCTGGTCTATGTTGCTTTTAGGCTCTCTCTTTGCTTAGAGGACCCATTTCAATATTTCTTGTAGGGCTGGTTTCATGTTTGCAAATTCCTTTAGTTTTTGTTTGTCCTGGAAGCTTTTTATCTCTCCTTCTCTTTTCAATGACAGCCTAGCTGGATATAGTATTCTTGGCTGCATATTTTTCTCATTTAGTGCTCTGAATATATCCTGCCAGTCCTTTCTCGCCTGCCAGGTCTCTGTGGATAGGTCTGTTGCCAATCTAATGTTCCTTTTTTTTTTTTTTTCCAATCTAATATTTCTACCATTGTAGGTTACAGATCTCTTCTCCTGAACTGCTTTCAGGATTTTCTCTTTGTCTCTGAGACTCGTAAGTTTTACAATTAGATGTCGGGGTGTTGACCTATTTTTATTTATTGATTTTGAGAGGGGTTCTCTGTGCCTCCTGGATATTGATGCCTGTTTCCTTCCCCAAATTAGGGAAGTTCTCTGCTATAATTTGCTCCAATATACCTTCTGCCCCTCTCTCTCTTTCTTCTTCTTCTGGGATCCCAATTATGCTAATGTTGTTTTGTCTTATGGTATCGTTATCTCTCGAATCTGCCCTCGTGATCCAGTAGTTGTTTATCTCTCTTTTTCTCAGCTTCTTTATTTTCCATCATTTGGTCTTGTATATCACTGATTCTCTCTTCTGCCTTATTTATCGTAGCAGTTAGTGCCCCCATTTTTGATTGTACCTCAATAATAGCCTTTTTGACTTCGACTTGGTTAGATTTTAGTTCTTTTACTTCTCCAGAAAGGGTTTCTCTAATAACTTCCATGCGTTTTTCAAGCCCAGCTAGTATCTTTAAAATCATGATTCTGAACTCTAGGTCTGACATCGTAGTAATGTCCGTATTGAGTAGGTCCCTGGCAGTCGGTACTACCTCTTGTTCTTTTTGTTGAGGTGATTTTTATATCTTGTCATTTTGTCCAGAGGAGAATAGATGAATGAGAGAACGAAATGCTAACAGGGTAACAAAGTCCCCAGAAAATATACTCTAAAAAATCAGAAAAGACCTGAAACCGGGGGAAAAGAATGGGAAAGAAAGAAAAAAGAAAAAGATAAAGATAAAAACAAACAAAAACAGAACAAAACAAAAAAAACAGAATATGATCAAATATGATCAGGCTGGAGCATAGATCAGTGCCACACACTAGATTTTGGGCGTATTTTGGTCTGTTAGAAGATAGTGCCTCCCAAAATTTTAAAGAAAGAAAAACTTATATATGTACAAAAATAAGGGTTGATACGATGAAGGGATGGAATATGACTGTAAAGATGAAAATTATAAAAGATTTTATAAAAGGAATTGATAATATAAGTTGTTTGAAAAAAGAAAGAAGAGGATTTAAAAAAAAGAAAAAAAAAGGGAGAGAATGTGATCATGCAGGAGACTAGAACAAAGCCATACACTAGAGATTTAGGGTATATTTTGATCTGTTAGAAGAAACTGTATCTCAAAATTTTAAAGAGAGAACAACTTATATATATATATATGCCAAAAATAAGGGTAACTACTATGAAGGGATAGAATATGACTCTAAAAATGAAAAATAAAAATGTTTTTTAAAAAAGGTATTGATAAGATGTTGGTTGAAAAAGGGAAAAAGAAAATTTCAAAAAAAAAATTTAACTTTGAAAGACTAAAGAATCATGGTAAAAAAGCCATGGATTCTATGTGCAGTATTCCCCTAGCGCTGGAGTTCTGCCGTTCTCATTGATCGGTAAACTTGGTCTTGGCTGCCTGTCCTTGCTGATCTTCTGGGGAGGATCCTGTTGCCGTGGTTCCCAAATGTCTTTGCCGGAGGCGTAATTGCCCCGCCCTTGCCAGTCCGGGCTAAGTAATCTGCTCGGGTTTGCTCTCCGGAGCTTTTGTTCCCTGCAAGCTTTCCGTACAGCTTTGGAGGCTGAGAGTGAAAATGGCGGCCTCCCAATCTCTGACCCAGAGGAGCCAAGAACTCTGGGCCCCACTCCTCAGTGAGCCCCTAGAGAAAAGCAGTCAGTCACTCCTGTCTCCCCGGTCTCCGGCTGCACTTGTGCTCACCTGGCCTGTGACCGAGCATTTCTATCTCTGGCACTCAACACCATGTGGAGTCTCCAAACCCAGCAGATCCCTGTGGTGCGCTCCCATGCCTCTCCTCCTGGGGGAGGAAGAGGAGTCTCCCCGGATCTGCCGCTTGTTGGGTCCCTGCTGGAGGAGAAGTGGCCCGACTGTGCCGTGGATCACAGTTTATGGCAACCCCGAGCTGAGAGCCCGTGCCTTGGCTCCGTCTCTGCAGCCAGCTTCCCCACTCCGATACCTGGGAGCTCTGCCGCACTCAGGCACCCCCGGTCTTTCTGTGACCCCAAGGGTCCTGAGACCACACTGTCCCACGAGGGTTCCACCTCCTGCTTAGCCACTGGAGCGACATCCCTCAGCGGAGCCGACTTCTAAAGTTCCGATTTTGTGCTCCACTGCTCTTTCACTTGCCAGAAGCCCCCAACGGAGGCCCCCTCCCCCGCCATCTATCCTCCCAATATCGCCTCGGATTCACTTCTCCTCACATCCTACCTTCCAGAAAATGGTCGCTTTTCTGTTCAGAGAGTTGTTGCTATTCTTTTCTTCAATCTCCTGTTGAGTTCGTAGATGTTCAGAATGGTTTGATCCCTATCCAGCTGAATTACTGAGAGGAGACGAAATCCAGGTCTCCTACTCCTCTGCCATCTTGCTCCGCCCCCTTCTCTTTCATTTTTTTAAAAAAATGGCCAAACAGAAGTTCTTCTGCTGAAGGTGGCCATGGGGAAGCATGGAATGTGGGAAGTCAAGTTTAGTATTACCTACCTGTGCCAGTAACTGTAATTGACACATTTACATATGTTGCATATGATTCTTGCAATAACTTTTGATAGATATATTACCATGTTTATTATAAAGATGGAGAAGGGGCGCCTAGCTGGCTCAGTCAGGAGTGCATGCAACTCTTGATCTTGGGGCTGTGAGTTCCAGCTCCATGTTGGGTGTAGAGATTACATAAAAAAATATAAAATCCTGTGGCACCTGGGTGTCTCAGTTGACAGTCTGCCTTCGGCTCAGCTCATGATCCCAGGGTCCTGGGATTGAGCCCCATATCAGGCTCCCTGCTCAGCAGGGAGCCTGCTTCTCCCTCTCCTTCTGCCCCTCCCCCCCACTCGTGCTCTTCCTCTCTCACTCTCTCTCAAATAAATAAATGAATAAAATCTTTAAAAAATTAATAAAACCTTAAAAAATAAAAATGGAGAAGCTGAGGCTAACAAAGTTGAAGTAATTTGGCCTAGTATATTGATGCATAATTAATCATCATAAAAGTCAGTGGCTTAAAATAGTAACCATTTTTCCCCTTCATGTTTGTGTGGATCCCCTTACTTTGGCCTTGGTTCTTCACCTGGCCTCCCCTTGGTCAATCATGTAGCTGCAGGCCAATCATCTGATGGCTCAACTGGGGCTGGATTGTGTGAGATGACCTCATTCACATGTGTAATAGTTGGTGATGACTGTAGCCATGTGTTTCCCATAAGCTGCCTTAGTTTTGTCACATGACAGCTGAGTTCTAAAAGAAGCAAGAGAGAAGGGAAGCCCCAATGCATAAACACTCTTTAAGGATCTCCTTGTGTGGAATTTGCTAATGCCCAATTGGTCAAAGCAAGTCCCATGGCCATACCCAGAGTCAGTCTGGGAAGGGACTATGCAAGGACAAGATTACAGGGAAGCCATGATTCATTGGGAATCATTACTGTAAAAATCTCACACACTTAATAAGAGATACAAACCCACGTTGGTCTGACTCTAAAACGATTCCTCTGTTTTGTTGATGTCTGGATATCAGTATGCTGTGAAGGACCTTTACAAGTACTGATGAGTTAAAGTAGATAAAGTGCTTATAGGAGTACCTGGTAGCAGGAAGTCCTTAATAAATACAAGTTCTTATTAGCTATTAGTATTATCTATTATTCAGGTTGGTTTTCAATTAGTAAGTATTCGATAAATATCTGTTAAATTAGTTTGAAGTTTTAAAAAAATGTAATGGAAACCTCATAATTTTCTTTTCCCCTTAGTAATTTATTAAGCTCTTATTTGTCAAAGTAAGTCTTCTATATTGGTGTTAGAGTTAACAGAAGTTACTCTAAAGATAACAGTTTATATGAAGATATATTATTAATCAGGATAGTCCAGATTATACTTGGTTTCATACAAGTTTGTTTCTGATTACACAAAGTATAATAGATGATGATATCCCTCCTCCATCTTGTGTCTTTAATATTTTTAGTTCATGACATTTAATATCATTGCTTCAGAGAGAAGAAAGGGCTGGAAGATCACATGGATTGATTAAGAAGGCCAAGTTTAGAAAAAGCTTACATTGCTTTTACCAACATCCTCAGGGCCAGAACCCAGTCATATAACCCAAGTGAACCACAATGTAAAGCATCCCATGAATATTTATTGAGCTCTAACAGTTTTTGCTACAGTATATCAGAGATGGTGAAGTTCTAAATTTAACCAAAATCTATGTATCTAAAATTTCACAATCCTAACCTAAAATCTGTAAAGCAATTGCTTCTCCTCTGTTCATAGAGGAAGAAGCAAGCATTGATAGAGGAAGTAAGATACTCTGTCTTCAGGAGAAAGAATTGAATTGGTAAATATATTTCTCAATATGACTACTTGCAATTTTTATGCTGGAGAACAAAAATAATCTCTTACTGGTCATACCTCAAATACGTACCGTTTTACACACAAAAACTGAATTTGTGATCCAAATTTCCCGGTTCTGCTGATGTACACTTCGACTCGGGTAATATCTGCGTGATGGGGAGGGAAGGTATTTGTCCACTTGGGCCAGTAGCCTCTGGTCCTATAGTTGTGAGAAATATATCAACCCCAATACTAAGATTGTGGCAAATGAACCACTTTGAGATTCATAATCCAACATGTGTTAATGGGAAGTTCTTTGTAAAAAATGAATTTGAGAGTCAGCTAAACCTAGTGTTAATTCTTTTTATCCCAAGTAATATTGCAAAGTCTAGAGGATGTTGTCTTCTCTGGACTTCAGTTTTATCATTACAATATGGTGGCTCATACTACCTAAATCTAAATTGTGCGTTTAGCAGTTATTAGGGATGTAAACTTGGACAAGTCAGTTTTATAAAACACTTTATCAGTAAAACCTTCTGTGTGGTTGTTGTGAAAAATAAATAAGAGAAATATTACAAAACAGTTTGGAGGGGGGGTGGCTATCAAAGGAATATAGTGCTATTTCTGAATCTGCTGAGATATTTGCCCTACTGCATTGAGCTCAGCATCTCACAAACACTATTTCCATCTAACTATTCTGTTCACAAATTGGTTCACTGTAAAATATTTCAGCATCATTTAAAAGGCAATACTAGGGATAAAACTTTACAGTTGAAAGTAAGAAAAATGTGGTTCTGTAGCTCTAAGTTTGATCTTTGTGTACTTTTTAGATGACTTTGGGTATTTTAATGTTTATTATCTGTAACAAGAACAATAGGTTGAATTCACCAGAAAAACAAAACAAAACAAAAACACTGATATTAAGTCCCTGCCTACCCTACTTCTGAGTTACTCACTGGTCCCTCTTTCGATTTTCCCCACTCGCTATGGTTTTACTCTTTATTCTGTTCTATTATTATCACAGTCTAGAACAAAATGACAAATCCGTTGGTGTATAATTTACTTAAAATAAATGGCACATATTTAAAATGTGAAATTTGATGAGTTTTGACAACCTCACGAAGCTGCCACCACAGTCAAGATACTAAACAATCCTGGGGTGCCTGGGTGGTTCAGTTGGTTAAGTGCGTCTGCCTTCTGCTCAAGTGAAGATCTCAGGGTCTCAGGGTCCTGGGATCCAGCCCTGCAGCAGCTAGCTCCCTGCTCAGCCCAGGGGTCTGCTTCTCAGTCTCCCTCTGCCCCTCCCCCCACTCAAATAAATAAAATAAATAAAATCTTCAAAAATAAAGATATTAAAGATTCCTATCACCCACAGATATTTCCTCTTGTTCCCTTGCTGTTCATCATTACCTTACTTCCATCCCTAGACAGAAGCTAGTCTTTATTCAATCCTTATAAATTGGTTTATGCCTTTCAGAAGTTTATATAAGTGGAAACAAACAATGTGTACTTTTTTGTGTCTGGCTTCTTTCACTTCACATAATAGTTTTGATATTCATTCATGATGTGGCATGTTTTTAGTTAGTTCATTTTATTGCTGAGTAGTATGTATACCATATTTTCTGGATCCATTTACCTACGGCATTTAGGTTGTTTGCAATTTGGGGCTCTTAACGAATAAGGCTGTTGTGACATTTTTGTACAAGTCTTTATCTAAACCTATATTTGCATTTCTCTTGAATAAAAACCAGTCATATGGAAGTTATGTTTAACTTTTTAAGAAACTGCCAAACCGTTTTCCAAAGTGGTTGTACCAATTTACATTCCTACCATCTGTGCATTAGAATTTCAGTTGTTTCACATCCTTATGAGTACTTGGTATTTTCTTTCTTTACCATTTTAGCCATGTGAATGTCTGCGCAGTGGTAGTTCACTGTAGTTTTAATTTGCCTTTCCTTGATGGCTAATAATGTTGAACATTTAATATATACTGTGTAGCACATATTATCTTGTTAGCAATTATTACAGAGAATAAAATCTACTTCCATGAGCTTCTTGGAATGTATCAATTTCCTTCTGATTTCTCATAATTACTTTAAACTCAGCATAAACAATAAAATTCTAATTTTTGTCCTATTTAAATACTGTTATTTGGGATTTTATTTAAATGAGTGATTAAAGTGGTGCAAAAAGATAGTGAGTTCCATGATAAAAAAAATGTACCAGAAAGTATTGAGTTATGGTGTGTATGAGAAATTATCTTAAAATATGGTGGTTTTCAGATGGTTGAAAGTTGAAACCCATATATCTTTTAAGTAGATTTCTAGAAAAGACTGTCATACCACACAATTATTTTTCTGTCATTCACCATAGTCCCCCTTTCTCCATGGTTTCAGTTACCTGTGGTCAGTGGTGGTCCAGAAGCAGATGATCCTCCTGATGTCAGGTCAATAGTAGCCTAACACTAAGTCACAACCCCTTTGTCATTCACCTCACTTCACTTCACCACGTAGGCATTTTATCATCTCACATCATCACAGGAAGGGTGAATACAGTACAATAAGATATTTTGAGAGAGAGAGACAGACAACATTCACATAACTTATAGTATATTGCAATAATGGTCCTATTTTATTATTATTTTTAATCTTTTACTGTGCCTGTTTATAAATTAAACTTTATCATAGGTATACAGGGATAAGATAAAAACATAGGCTATGTAGGGTTTGGTACTATCTATAGTTCCTGGCATCCACTGAGGGTCTTGGAATGTATCCCCCAGACAAGAGGGGCTATTGTATATATATTCTATAAATCTTAAAATTAGAGTAGAACCAAAAGGAGAGAAAAGCAGAAAAGCATATTTTAGTATTTCAAGGTAGTAAGTAATACAGTTCTTCTATTCAAATTTTCCTGGAACTGTGGTGGGGGCTGGAGAGAGAGAGAGATTTGGGAATAGAAATAGATTTGGGAATTTTGAAAAATTCAGAGGATGAATACTTTGCTATTCAAAGCATGGTTCTTGGACTAATAGCATTACTGTCTCCTGGGAGATTTGGGGATACAGGATCTCAGCATCCTTTGCCTAACTCTACTAACTGGATCAGAATCAGTTTTATAGATTCTCAGAGGATCCATATCCACGTTAAAGATTGAACAGCACTGCTGTCAACCACTTGTACCTCTGTTCAGAATGTAAGAAAGTCATCACATTTAACTGTTGCCTCCCAAGCTCCAGTGATTAGGAAAAAATACAAACTAGACCTCAGTCCTCCATCCCTACACGGCAGGTGATTTGTCTTCTTTTCTATGGCTTCAAGAAAGGCCAAACACAGAAGTTACTGTGAATAGTGCATTTTCAATTCATTTCACCCTGGAGCAGCTGGCTTCCCTCACCTCAGCCTCACTTAGAAGCTCTGCATTTACACTTTGATGAATTAGCCATGTCACTTAGAGCTTATATCCAGAGTCCTCCCCAGAGACCACTTCAAATGCCTGTTAATTTTGTTTCGATCCAGAATCCTAAGTTTTAATGTTTATTCACCACAGCCCTCCTAGGTCAGCCCTCTCCTTGTTCCCACCCACTTGTGTGATGTAGCTAGCACTCTTAAGCTTTTTATTAACTTCCCTTGTTTTTGTCTCTGGCCTCATTACCTCACAGTCCTTTATATTAAACTGCTAAAGCAGGGAATTGATGTCTAGCTCATTCCATACTGCATTACCTCCCTCTATTGGTATTTGCTCTCCATCCTCGACACTTCTCACCTCTGTTTTGCCCTCTCAGCAATTCTTGCTACCTTGTGGTGTGTTCCTTCTTCCGAGTCATTAACATATAAAGTGGGAAAAAAATTGGCCTTGATATTGACCCATGTGGTTCTCTATTTCCCATTCTTCTAACTCCTAAATGGTTTTCCACACCCAAATGCTCTTTTCATAACAAATAATCCAATTCTCCTTCTACTTAAGTATAGTATAAGAGGGGTTGAACTCTGTTATTTTTAATGAGAAAAGCATGATTTAGCCGGTCCTTCTGAGTTTAATGAAGTGCAACCCGTAGGAGATTGTACTTGGGCATTGTACTGGGAGGGTAGGACACTTAGCCAACCTAACAGGAGAGGGGGGCCAGGACAGGGTAAAAAGCCATGAATTGACTTGACTCCACTACTAGTAATGAAAAGTGTTCATAAGGCATACAAGAATATTCTAAAATGACCAGGGTAAAGCACTCCTGAGGAGGTAGGAAGGAGAGATTGGGTTCTTCTTTTCCAAAAAAAATAATTGTCATGCTACTATTTCCAAGCCAATTACAAAGTTCAAACTGGTTAATCACAAAGTTTCATCAGATGTCTTTTGACTTGTAGCAAATGGCATGTATAAGCAGTGCCAGAGAGAAATAGTATGCATGACTCTATCACCAGGGTGAGGGGACAGAAGTGCCTGCGAAAACTTCCAGACAAAGAGAAGATAGGAGCTAGAATTCAGGGGCCAAGTTGAAGTCAGTTATTGAAGCCAGAAGGGCATAGGCCTAAAACAATTCAAATCTTCTTGGCAATTGCCTACTCTGACAATAAACTCTAATGTTAGAATCAAATATTCTGGTCATACTTCATTTCCCTTGCTTTTATGTTTATTGTTTTCAGGGGTTATACACTTCTATATTCATATGAGAATTATAAACTATGTTTTCACACAATATGTAAATTTTGTGGAATCATGAGAACTGTGGAACTGAGATACATGGGAGAAAGAGCAAGCTTGGTTAATTTAGGACTCTTTTTATTGGATCTTAATCTTAGAACAATCTTAAGAAGTAGGAGGAAGCAGAGGAGGAAAAGGAAAATTTTTAGCTTCAAAATGGAATCACTATAGTTAATTTATATAACTGGTATAGCTTGCTACCCTGGACAATATGTGACTAGGCAAAATCCATAGCATATATTCGGTTTAAACAAAAATATATATTTGGTTCCACAAAGAAAAATTTTAATAAAGATTTATTTGCTTATGCAGAAGTGCTGGCACTCACCCAATGTGGATAATAAGAAAATGTGGTATGTGATTCAGGTCCCTGAATCTCCCTACCAGCTTTGGTGAATCTGGTTTCATGTTCTCCTGGGGTGCAGGAGTCTTTCAGTTAGTTTCTGGATTTATGACAAAGAAAATTTGTCCACGAATTATTGTTGAATCAGTGTGTTTGTTGGGGGAAGGAGGGTGCAGGGCTTTCTGCTCTGCTATCTTGCTAGTGCCATCCTCCTATAGATATTCTACCAACCTGAAGACATGCATTTGGATTGGAATTTCCTAGTTATTAAATTTCTTCCTACATGAATGTTTAAATGTGTACATACTTATAGGTATGTGTTTTATAACAACCTGTGCAGTGATAGACACACACAAAAAAACTATGATTTATAGGCTTATCTTTTTGCCCAGGGCTTACTTAAAGATATTCCTTTTGTAACTTGATTTGTTTATTACCTCAACACCATTGTGAAGACTATTCCCTTCCCCCTCCAAAGCTACACCCCATTTAAATCACATTCACATCAGCATTTTATACACAGTAGAATATTCAAGCAAAGATTCAGTCTGAGAATGCTATGCCTCACAGTAAATTGGGAATAAATTACCCATGTAGTTCATGCACATCGTGTGAGCATTAAACAAGGAAGCAAATTTATGGTAAAAAGGGAGCAACTGTGTATGCCTTAATGCTAAGTATATTCGATAGTATAACATGATGTTTGATTTTATTGGCCAGGACACAATGCATATATATTACAGAAGAATCTTCAATCAGAATTTTAATATCACACATTCTACAGATGTCACTTCATAAAGTCAACATTTATATCTTGAGTCTAGAAGGGCTGGCATTTTGAGTTATACCATCAAATGGAGGGCTGGAGTTACATATGTTTTCCACTTTGTCCTTGTAATTTTGTAAGCAAAGCTATGTATGAAATATGTATTGATGAAAGTACATGATACTTTCATAAAGCTTATTGACAGCCAATTTTTTTTTTTTCTTTTTTTTTTTTATTGTTATGTTAATCCCCATACATTACATCATTAGTTTTAGATATAGTGTTCCATGATTCATTGTTTGTGCATAACACCCAGTGCTCCATGCAGAACGTGCCCTCCTCAATACCCATCACCAGGCTAACCCATCCTCCCAACCCCCTCCCCTCTAGAACCCTCAGTTTGTTTTTCAGAGTCCATCGTCTCTCATGGTTCTTCTCCCCCTCCGATTTCCCCCCCTTCATTCTTCCCCTCCTGCTACATTCTTCTTCTTCTTTTTTTCTTTCTTAACATATATTGCATTATTTGTTTCAGAGGTACAGATCTGAGATTCAACAGTCTTGCACAATTCACAGCGCTTACCAGAACACATACCCTCCCCAGTGTCCATCACCCAGTCACCCCATCCCTCCCACCCCACCCCCCACTCCAGCAACCCTCAGTTTGTTTCCTGAGATTAAGAATTCCTCATATCAGTGAGGTCATATGATACATGTCTTTCTCTGTTTGACTTATTTCGCTCAGCATAATACCCTCCAGTTCCATCCACGTCGTTGCAAATGGCAAGATCTTATTCCTTTTGATGGCTGCATAATATTCCATTGTATATATATACCACATCTTCTTTATCCATTCATCTGTTGATGGACATCTTGGCTCTTTCCACAGTTTGGCTATTGTGGACATTGCTGCTATAAACATCGGGGTGCACGTAGCCTTTCGGGTCCCTACTTTTGTATCTTTGGGGTAAATACCCAGTAGTTGACAGCCAATTTTAATGTGGTATTCTACTACTTTGTGTTTTAGAAGGTTTGTAAACTTTAGCGACTTCTGTACCAATATGAGCAAATCACTAGAATAGAACACACCAGTAAACTAATTGTATTTATTTATGTGTTCATCCCCTTATGAGACAATAGCTAGGTAACCTGAGTGTTAATATTTTTCTAATTAAAAGAGGAATAGATGCACCTTATAAAATTTTCAAGAGGTAAAGAAATATACAATGTAACATTTAAGCTTTGCATTCCACCTCCACTTTTGAAAAAGAGATTCCAGTCTGTGTGAAATTTTGATTTGGAGTTTGTGATTTCATAGATGACAAATTTGGAGGATATACAATGCCAGTAACCTTCCTCAGAAGCCACAGAGGTGGTTGGGTGCCACAGCTAACCCTGGGACTTGATGAAGCAGACTATGCTTTTCTGCCACTGCTCCTGCTGGAGAAAGAAAGAGCATTTGATTCTCTTCCACTAGGACAGTTAACCTGGACCAGGACAGTTACCTGGTGGTAGATATGTATTCCTGAAACAACTAAGTATTTTGCTAATTTCTAATTTCTTGATCTCGTTTGTACTCCTGGGCTGTCTACTCAGCAATGTAAGATTTCTTATGGATAACTATCAAGTGTCCATGACATAATACTTTGGACAAATTAAAATGCTGCCATGATGGTGTTGATGAACTTGTCCCATATCCAACACATATCTCCATGAATTTCACACCCATTCATAAGAAGCCATTGTAGTCTGATGGGTTGTGGGGGAAAATGTGCCAAGCATTCTCCAGAGTGAGGTTGGTAATAAATAAAATGAGTCCAAGTCACTTACTACAGTTCCTAGAATATAGATAGGGCCCAGTAAATATTAGTTTCTGCTCCCTTCTCTTGTTTTCTTTCTGAAACATTTTAAGCTCTAGTTTCCAATATGTAATATTTATTCGCTCATAGAAAGAAGAGGTTAAAGCAGGTTATAAAGGTGAGAATGAATGATGGCGTCTGAATTTTCACCTCTTCGCCTGTGGCAGTACTTTCCAGCTCTGTCTTACACTGTGTGTACACTGGTGCCCTCAGGCCAAAAAGAGGGTCAGCACAGATGAAACCCTCCCTGTACCCATCGCTCCTTTGCCAACATTATGTCAGAATCAAGCAAAATGCATTTATTAAGTTATAAACTATAACTGCTATAGAATGAAGCTTTAATAAGATGGAGGTACAATAAAATTGCAAGCTATCATATGGAATTATTCTTTCTGGATTTTTCTCCCTTTGATTGTTGTTCTCTGTCTTCTCCTATTTCTCAGATGAGTCTGAGATTCTTTCCCTCATAGAAGGCGACGTTGCCCTGAGAAGGCCTGCAATGGGAAGCTCTGCTCGAGGCATGAAGGATAGATGCTGTTTCTCCCTTAGATTCGTTTTTCCTAGGCTCCTCTCTTTTACCTTGGAGCGGAAAATCTGGGGGGAAAATATTAGGGTGTTAGCTTAAGGAGAAGAGGCCAGTGGGTCGCTAAATTTACTTTTCTCCAAAAATAAAAAAAATAAAAAAAACCATATTTAACTGCACAATTTAGCTTTGCTTGTAGTCTAAGCAAAATGATTCCTTATTATTCCATAATATCCAATCTAGTTCATCATACATATGCTAAGAAAAAGCATGCCTTTGCATGGTACTGTTGTCTGTATAATTTCCTATTATGTTGTGCCAAGCATAGGTCCAAGGTAAATCATGGGCTAGGGGATTTATTTTTAGATCCTTGCCGCAATGAATATAATAGCACAGAAACTGTTCTTTGGAACAAAGGCTTTCCATGTGGGCTGTTGCTTTCCAGTGTGTAGATCACTAGGTGAGGGGAGTACTGGTTGAAACATACGCTGAAGCAATGGTTATTTCTCATGTGTCTGTACTTAAGAGCTCACCCTGGAGTGGATCCTCTCCCTGTATATCCAAAATTTCTCCAGTCCTTGACTGATTCTATTCCCTGTTGAGCAGTTTGAAAGAATAACCTTTTTTTAAATAGTTTTTTAAAAAGGAACATTTATTGAGAATTTTCTTACTACAGAAGTTGTGCACATTAATTTAAAAAATCAAAACACTCAGATAAGAAAAAAAAATCATCTTTGTATCACCCAGGATATTATTCTAGCCAAATGCAAAGTGAATTATAGTTACTGTTTTTTATTGTTTGTTTAATAAAAGAGGATTAGGCATATCTTTCATGCTATGGTGTCTATGAATATGCCAGGGAATTTATCAGTATTTGGACATGATCCATAATAAATAACCAATAGTCTGTATCAAGTCATATTAAATGAGAAACCTGTGACATTAAAACTTAAATGAGGTACAGGTCTGTAACTCATCAGTCTTATGCAATTCACAGTGCTCACCATAGCACATACCCTCCCCAATGTTATCACCTGTACCTCTGAAACAAATAATACATTATATATTTTAAAAAAAAGAAGAAGACAGTAGGAAGGGAAAAATGAAGGGGGGGAAATCGGAGGGGGAGACGAACCATGAGAGACTATGGACTCTGAGAAACAAACTGAGGGTTCTAGAGGGGAGGAGGGTAGGGGGATGGGTTAGCCTGGTGATGGGTATTAAAGAGGGCACGTACTGAATGGAGCACTGGGTGTTATACGCAAACAATGAACCATGGAACACTACATCAAAAACTAATGATGTAATGTATGGTGATTAACATAACATAATAAAAAAAACTAATGATGTATGGTGATTAACATAACATAATAAAATTAAATTAAAAAGACTTAAATGATAATTTAACTAGAAAACCTAATTATATGAATTGTATAAAAAAATAAAGTTTAATTTGGGGAATCGTGTCTTGACAAAATATACCTTGATAGAAAATAAGTCTTAATAGCAATGTCCACAATAGCCATACTGTGGAAAGAGCCGAGATATCCATTGACAGATGAATGGATAAAGAAGATGTGGTATATACATACAATGGAATATTACTCAGCTATCAGAAAATATGAATACTTACTATTTACATCAACGTGGATGGAACTGGAGAGTATTATGCTGAGTGAAGTAAGTCAGAGAAAGGCAGTTATCATATGGTTTCACTCATATGTGGAGCATAAGAAACAGCGCAGAGGATTGTAGGGGAAGGGACAGAAAACAGAATGGGAAGTCATCAGAGAGGGAGAAAAACCATGAGAGCCTCTTAACTATACGAAATAAACTGAGGGTTACTGGAGCGGAGGTGGGTGGGGGGATGGGGTAATTGGATGATGGGCATTAAGGAGGGCACGTGATGTAATGAGCACTGGGTATTATACGAAACTGATAAATTATTGAACATTACATCTGAAACTAATGATGTACTTTAAGTTGGCTATTTGAATTTAAATAAAAAAATAATAAATCTCAAAAAAAAGAGAGAGAAAAGTTGAGTCTTCTAATGAAATCATTTTTATGTCTTATGGGATTGCCAACATGACTATTGAGAAGGTGGGAACACAATCACATACACCTTACAAACATAACACACAAACATACACAAGCACACTTTAGACAAATGAAGCACAAAAGACAAGCTAATCATTCAGATTTCAGAGACAGTTTAACACTCGGAAACACTGCCTAAAATTTTATATATGGCCTCAAATATTTTTAAAACTTAAAATATAATTTACATATAATGAAATATATAGTATATTGTGTATATATCTACATATGTTGTGTATATGTGTGTGTGTGTGTATAATTTTTAGTATATTATGTATTGGGTATATTATGCTGTTTTGATATCTTAAAACGTTTGTGGCTGGAAAGAGGTGGTCCTTCCTGGGTCTAGTCCTTTTTTTTTTTTTTTTTTAAGATTTTATTTATTGATTTGAGAGAGAGAATGAGAGAGAGAGCATGAGAGGGGTGAGGGTCAGAGGGAGAAGCAGACTCCCTGCTGAGCAGGGAGCCCGATGCGGGACTCGATCCAGGGACTCCAGGATCATGACCTGAGCCGAAGGCAGTCGCTTAACCAACTGAGCCACCCAGGTGCCCATGGGTCTAGTCATTCTTGAGATAGCAAAGGGCGCAGCAAGGGGCATGTTTTTGATATGCAGACAGATCAGTCCCGGATTGTTTGATTGGCCTGTACAACCCAGGAGGCAATGTTCTTCTGAATCACCCCAAGGCCAGGTGTCAGGCAACTAGGGACCACCCCAATAGCCCAGAACTAGGTAATCCTAAACTGTTCACACTGCCCTGCCTTGCCTTTCCCACAAAAACTCCAATAAGGTCTGTAGTGTAAACCTTCTTGCTCCTGTCTTCTGCCTCCTGACCACCCAAGCATCTTTCCTAATGGCCCTGCATGGTATGTCATGCCTCCTGTCTCTAGGACCTGTGAGTGTATTAAACTTTATTGCTGAGCCTTCCCTCTGTCTCCTCCTCTTGTGGCTGCACCTGATTGACCATCTCATAAAATAATCCAAAACACAGAGATATTAAGGATATAATTTCTTCAGTTTCATGAACACATAAACCATCTATTCCATACCACAATCAAGAATAGAATATTTCCATCATTCTTTATGCCTTCTGACAATCAGCCCTACTCCCCCATTTTCAAAGCAACCACTGATCTGATCTCCAACACCAACGATTTGTTTCCCCTTTTCTAAACTTCATATAAATGGAGTTACTCTTTTGTGCCTGGATTCTTTCACTCAGCATGTTGTTTTTGAGATTCATCTTAGCTCTGTGTGTAAAAATAATTATTTCCTTTCCTTTTTCTTACTGATTATTCTATTGTGTGTTTAGTATTCTCTCATTGATGGACCCCTAGGTTATTTTCAGTATTTGATGCTTATTAAAAAAATGCTACAGTGGCTCTTTGTTTACATGTTTTTGTGGACATGTTTTCCTCTCTCTCTTTTTTTTTTTTTTTAAAGATTTTATTTACTTATTTGACAGAGAGAGACACAGCGAGAGAGGGAACACAAGCAGGGGGAGTGGGAGAGGGAGAAGCAGGCTTCCCACAGAGCAGGGAGCCCCATGTGGGGCTCGATTCCAGGACCCCGGGATCATGACCCAAGCCGAAGGCAGACGCTTAACCGACTGAGCCACCCAGGCACCCCTGTTTTCCTCTCTCTTAGATAAATCTAGAAGTGGAATACCTGGGTCATGGGGAAGATACATGCATAACTTTTTAAGAAACTGCTAAACAATTTTCCAAATTAGTTGTACTGTTTTACACTCCTCTCCATAGTGTATGAGGTTCTGGTTGTTCCACAACCTGTCCAACATTCGGTGTTGACACTCTTTCCTTAATAGGTAATGACATTATTTTTCTTGACAATTCTAATGAATGCATAGTGGTATCTTCCTGTCATTTTAATTTTCATTTCCCTGATGGCTAATGATTATTAATACTTTTTATTATATTACTAGCTATTTGTACACCATATTTTATGAAGTTCCTATTCAAATATTTTGCCCATTATTTTGTCATTTTATTATTGAGTTGGAAGTTATTTATATATTCTGAACATACGACCTCTGCGAACTGTATATATTAATAAGATTTTCTCCCAGTGTATGTATTGACTATTATACAAAAATATTAAAAAAAAAATAACTTTAAGATATATTTAACATATATTTGTACAATTCTGTGCATTTTGACAAATACATAAACTCATGTAACCACTACCATAATCAAAGTAGAGAATATTTTATTACCCCAGAAAAGTTCTTTATGCCCCTCTAGAGATATACATCTTTTCAATCCTAATGTCTAGGCAATTACTGATCTACTTTCTGTCATTGTAGAGTAGTTTTGAAAATTGTAAAATTTAATGTAAACGGAATCACACAGTCTTTTATGTCTGGTTTCTTTTGTCCAGTGTGTTACTGCATTATATCAGTAGTTCTTTCTTTTTATTGCTGAATGATATTCTATTGCATGGATATATGATAATTTGCATATCCATTTATCTGTCAATGGGTATTTGGTTTGTTTCCAGCCTGGGACTATTAGAAATAGAGGTGCTATGAACATTCATATGTAATTCTTTTTTGTGTGTATATGCATTTTTATTTCCCCTAAGTAAATATGAGAAGTGGAATTACTAGATCAAATGGTAGATCCTTTTATATACTTATAATAGCTATTATAAAGTGTCTGTCTGATAATTTAACTGGATCTGGTTCTATTGACTATTTCCTCTCTTGGTTGTGGATCACATCTTCTTACTTTTTCTCATGTCTTATAAACTTTGAACCAGTGCCAGCTATTGTGTATAAAAAAGCAGTAAAGGCTATGATAAATAATATTTACATTCCAAAAGAATATATCTCTTCTCTATCAAGCAATGAGTGTAGGAAATGGTTTCAGTCTAGTCTGTGATTGAACTGGGCTTGGGGATTTATTGATGCTAGTGGTAGATTCATCACAGGTTCCATATGAACTAAAGGTGGGATCAGAATCATCTCTTCAACAGGGCTTAGACTTCGATCACCAGGATAGTTTATATCAGTTGTCATGGCCTGATTTCAAATATCAGCCTACCCCACTCACTAGTGCCTCATGGGTGTCTCAGATTTCTGCTCAGTCTCCAGCCACAATTCCAGCTGTTCCCTGGTACTTGGTGTAAGGTTCTAAGTACTCGTGGCATTTCTCTCAGTTCTCTGTTCTTGCCTTACATGTCAGCAGGCCCTTGGTATCTGTTCCTCTGGTGATCTCTCTCAGGTTTCCTGCCCAGCTCCATCCAAGTGGTGAATGGCCACTGTCTGGTCTTCAGTGTGAGCTGGAGTGCTTGTAGGGTTTCTCTCCATTTTCTCCCCATCTCTGACTTCTGCTGACCCTATTCTCTTATACCTGAGAATAACTAACAGGTATTATTTTAAAAAGAACAACTAAAAATTGATGACAATTTGATTAGAAAATATCTAAATAAATTATAGTACATAGAAATACAGCTCTAAAACAGAATGAGGAAGATCTTTACTGAAATGGAAAGAAGTTTATGTCATACTGTCAATTATTAAAGCCAGGTTGCTGAAAAAAATATATATGTATGCATAAAATATACAGACATATATACGTTGTCTATATATAACTGTTCATGTATACATGTCTGTATAATTTATGCATACTTATGCATATGTGTGTGCATGTTTTTATATATATGCACACATATGTGTGTGTATAGCTCATAAAATGTACAGAGAGAAAGGTCTAACTGAATAGGCAATAAACTGTCAGCTTTGGTTACCTTTGAGGAAGGTACTAGGGTTGGGGGTGGGTGAAGTGAAAGTAGTTTTAGTTTATATTATATGTATTCCAGTATTAGCAATTTTTTAAACTATCAGAATATGTTGATTAGTCTAATGTCATTTCAAAAGTGAATGAAACAATGACGAAGACCTTACATTTTATGAATGTAAATATGGCTAAATGTAGCTATATAAAGCCCCAAATAACTTGCAAAAATTATAAACAAAATCAGACTTTTTATTCATAAAAGTTATGCTAAAATACAAAACAAAGCAAAAAAGAAAGCAGACATAGTTGGGCTGCTTTGAACAGATGGTGTGATGTTAAAGGTAGGTGAGAATGCCCAATTATTTAGCTCCCAGTTTGCTTTTGACTTTTCTGTCAAGGAGAATAATTGCTTTACTTGGAGGGTAAAACAAAGATTTGGAATAAAGGAACTTAAGCTCAAGTTAAGAGAAAAGATAAGAGAGCCCCTTGTTGCATTGAGTTTGTCACCTATTCTGGGAAACCAAGGTCACATTGAACCAAAGTGATGTGAAATGATCACTGAAATTCAAGAAGTATTCAAAATCATAATGGGAAGAATTAAAACATTTAAAAAAATAGAAAAGAAAGAGATCAAACAGGGGAAAGACAGAGCTGGTAAGTATGGAAAAATGAAATTGAAATTAACATGCAGCAGAATTTTAAAATGTATCATTATAGCTGGCTGTTGGAATTTAAGTGTAAGTTGGTCAGAAACCAGCAGTGGTTCACTACGCTAAGGATAACAACCTTCTAAAAAATTTACACGTTTTCTCTAAAAAGTATAGTTCACTTCATTATGAGAGATACAGGTTTATAGTGAAAAATGTTGCTTGATTTATACTTACTGGATTTAAAATATAAAGGCCCACTTAATCCCAGTAAGATTAAACAACTAAGGTTTGGATGCCATAACATACCAGCCTATGGGTTTAGCAACTAGACAATAAATGACTAAACATCACTGACTGTAGTCAAACCCAAGTATTGGAGATAGTAAAATATTGAATAACAATGTCAAAAATGAAAATGTCAGTTCCCTGATAATGAGCTTGATAGGCTGAGAAGTTCCCTAAAATATGAATGACCTGTGAAGTGCATGCTTTATTTTATATCTAATATTATTCTGCACTAGAGATTAATAAAAGCCTTGAAGTTTAACCTAAGAATTTACTTAAATATTTCACTAGAAAGATTTCCACACCAAATAGTAGGCAGTCGTGTAAAACTTTGGTAGAGAATTTTGAGCTCTTAGTCCACACCAAATAGTAGGCAATCGTGTAAAACTTTGGTAGAGAATTTTGAGCTCTTAGAGATAAATATGTCAGGAAAACAGCTATCAGGAATAATCATTTCAATAATTAATTACCTTTACTCTTACTGGAATAGTAAGGTAAAATTAGATTACCCATCTCTATAACATTCTATAGAAAATTGAGCTGTTGTGATCTGCTATTACTAGTGATCAGACTTCATTAATATAAGCACTTGAGAATTTGTGTCTCTTGCATTATGAAATAATGAGATTTTGAGTGTAAGTCCCTATCAATTAGCTGAGTAACCTTGGGAAAATAATCATTTTTTTTTTCCTGAGTTTCATTTTACTGTTGTTGCTCTACTAAACATGAAGGAGATTAATGTATGTTAAAGTTTCTAGATAAAATATGAACACAATAAATAACAGAGTTTCCCCTTCTTCCTTCTCTTCCTTCTTTCCTTCTGTTCTTTCACTGTAAGAAAGAAAGAAAGAAAAAGAAAGAAAGAAAGAGAAAGAGAGAGAGAGAGAAAGAAAGAGAGAAAGAAAGAAAGAAAGAAAAAAAAAGAAAGGAAAGAAAAAGAAAGGAAGAAAGAAAGAAAGAAGAAAGAAAAAGAAAGAAGGAAATGGCTAATGTTGTTGGCAGCCTCAAGGTGGCCCCTGGTGATCCCACCTCCTAGTATTCACACCTTGTGTAATCTTCTTATATAAATTGAGAAGGATCTGAGATTTTATCTTACTTGCAGATTAGCTTGCCGAAGTCTCATGAATGCTTGCAGAAGACATGAGATTCCTAGATGAGAGACAAAGGATGGTGTATTGTTTACAGCAATAGTATGAGGTAGAGTATAATAATTTGTGTACCTGTTCCCTAAGATCCAGTTCTTCCATGGTGACATCTGTACCTGCAGCAGATTGTGTTAAATGAGAGTAACCCTAACATTAAGAAAAACAGATCTTTTACAGTTGCCAGTAAGCCTGCATAAACTTTGCCCCTGAGGGTGTTACTGCCTTTACTGGATGGAACAAACTTGCCCTCTGCTCTAGAGGCAGACACTATGTCGTTCAAGGCTGTTTGCTCTACAAATATGTTTGAAAAGTGAAATGTGAGATATCTATCCACAAAGAATTGTCTCTAGGATCCCTTCTTCTTGAGTATGGGTTGGACTTGTTTCTCTTTTTAAAAATGGCATAAGGCAGAAACGATGAGATGTCTCTTTGAAGATTAAGTTATACTGCAATTTCTGTCCTCAGTGATCTCTCTCACTGTCTCTTGGCTTACTCACCCTGGGAGAAGCCACGTGTCCTGTCTTGAGGCAGCCCTGTGGAGAGACCAACATGGCAAGGAACAAAAACCACATCAATGAGCTTGGAAGTGGAGCCCCTACCAGTTGAGCCTTCAGATGAGATGGTAGTACTGATGACAGCTTCATGAGACCTTGAAATGAAGATATCCATTTAGGTCACACCCAGCTTTCTGACCCACAGAAACTGTGAAATAATGAATGTTTATTGTCTTAAGCCATTAAACGTCAGGGTAATTTATTATGGAGCATAAGATAACTAATACCCAAGTAACTGCTCATAATTATTATTAACCCTGTAGTTTGCAGTAAACAAATCACTTTCACTTTGATTACCAGTGAAACTGAAATGTTTTTCGTGTTTTCAACGATTTGCATTTCCTATGTGATTTGTTTCTTTACCCATGCTACTGGGCAGTAGAATTTTCTAATGTATTAGTACCTCTTTCTATATAGAGAGGATTAAATACTTTTTTGCTTCATTTCTTAAAAAAATTATCATGTGTATGTTTTTCCAAATACATATATATTAATTTTATGTAGCCAAAACTTTTTGTTTGTATCTTTTTTTCATGGACTAGAGATTACTTTCCTTTTCAGTTGATTACAAGTAGAAAGAAAGCTCTCAAGTCAGACATTAACAACACAATAAATCAGCCAAGTTTGTGTTCATTTAAAAAATATAATACTGTAAATATTTTAATTTAATTTGTAACATAATTGCATATTTATTTGTAAAACTTTTGTAGTAGGGTTAAGGCCTTTGCTTTGAGACTTGAGTCTGCTGAATGGGCTTATTCATTGTCTTTCTTGCATAAACCACACCCAGTTGTATTTTCTTTGATTCCCATTCTTGGTTTCTTGATAGAGAAAAGGGAATCTAAAGAAAATTCTGAAGTAATCAAGTGTAGATTCACAGGTCTTTAAAACACGCCCCCTAATATCTTATAGTTGTCTTGGTCAAAAGTTTGTTTTAGCTACTTTGTACAAATCATTGACCTCAATTTTACATATAGTATAACTCTCCTTTGCATTTATATTTCATTATGATAAGAAATAAACTGGCCATACACAAATTTAAGAATAAATATGATCAATTGTTGATAAACATACAATCTCAGTGATAAAAAGGAAAAGAGAGTTTTAAAGAATACTTTGTCAGTTGTAAGAATTCAATAAGCCAGTTACATAAGAATTAATTAAAAGATCTGAAAATATGATTTATAAGTTTTTAATGGATAATACATTATATATGATTCTTCCATCCTTCAGAATTTTAGAGTCAACATTGTAATGATCTAAATTTTTATATTAATTCTATATATCAATCCATCACCAACTTTTTGTCTCTATCTTCAAAATAATTTTTAGTGTGTGAACATATTTTATTGCCCTCATTACTGCAATACCCTCAATGATACAGGCCACCATCATCTTTTCCCAGGATTATTGTAACAGCCTCTGACTAATCATGCCCCTATTTTTTAGTCAAGCAATAGAGGCACCATTGTTAAACATGTCAAAATATGTCATTTCTCTATTCAAAACCCCTTCATACACCTTAGAGTAAGTCTCCTAAGGATCTACATTATTTGGCATTGCATCCACTCCACTAACCTCTTGACCATATCTCCTACCAAATTGTCTCTTGCTCCTTCTTCTCCAGGGGTGTTATCATTCATTTATTTCTCAAATCCCCTTGTGTGCTCTCACTTTTTAGTCTGTTCATTTATTGTTCTCTCTGAATGAATGTTCTTCCCCAGATATTCCTAAATTGATACCCTCATTTCTTCAGGTCATGGTGTGTGGTGGGATGAATAATCTCCCACACTCTCTACCTACCATCTTTTGCCCCTGCAAAGATGTCCATATCTTAATCCCCAGAACCTGTGAATTCTTTACCTTCTATGGTAAAATGGACTCTGCAGGTGTGACTAAGAATTGAAATAGGGAATTATCATGGATTAACCTGGTGTGCCCAGTGTAATCACAAGCGTTCTTAAAAGAGAGAGAGTCACAGAGGCTGAAATGGCAACAGAAGCAGAGGGACAGACAAAGAGATTGAAAGATGCTACACTATTGGCTTTGAAAAGTGGAAGATGGGTCTGTGGGTAAAGGAATGTAGGTGACCTCCAGAAGCTATAAAAGGCAAGGAAAAAGATTCTCCCCTAAAGCTTGCTGACCCATGTTAGGACTTCTGACCTCTAAAACTGGAACATAATAGATTTGTGTTGTTTTATATGACATAATTTGTGGCATTTGTTCAGTAGCAATAGAAAACAAATACACAGTTGAATGTCATTTCAGCAAGTTGATCCTGAGTACTTTTCTGTAGGAGAGCATCCTTCACCAGTCCAACCAGTGCTCTCCATTTGCTTTCTATCTCATTTTATTTCTCTCCAGAGATCTGATTTCCCACCACATAGTCTATAAGTGCTTATGGTTTATTGTTTGTTTTACCTTGCAGGCAGGCTTTTTTTTTTTCTTTTTTTTCTTCTTTCTTTCTTTGCTTAATTCTCAGTGTTAGCACAAGGTCTGGTTGATAGTAGATATTTAATAAATAGTGAATGAAAATTATTTCCAGAGCAGTTTTTTAGATGAGTAAACTGAGGTTCTGAGAATTCTTTGAACTTATACAAATGACATATGCGAATTTGGATCCTTGGTCTTCTTATTTAAAGCATGGTTTTCTTTCACTATATGAAAGTTATCTCATATAGTAATCCATGGCTAGTAAAATCTGAACAGCCATATCATAAATGGTAGATTCCTATATGAAACTATTTGAGAAAATGTGTTTTATCTAGCCACTGTCCCATTAAGTTCAAGTTTATCCTTCTTCAGGTGCCAGAAAGGATTTGAAGGAAAGAAAAAAATTATCTGCAATGCTACTGTGACATTGACTATGGGTGTTCTGATAAAATGCCTCCATGGTCTTTATGGGCAATTAACTGAAATGGAGAATTTCTGCTCAATACAGGATAGGTACATGGGGTGGAGATTAGACAGCTGTATTTGCAGTGTGCTCTGACATGTCTTGGTGGAGTTATTACAGGAGCAGCCCTGGATAATCAAAGGAAGGTCACAGCACATCGGCCTGAATATTTTTTATGACACACTATCATCAGTCTTAAATGAATGATCTCCTATCCAAGAGAAGCCTCACTCCCATCCAAGTTAGATTAGATTTATACTACTGTATACTGGAGAGAGAGGAAGAGTCAGCAATGAGAGGTAGAAATTAGCCAAGAAAATACATGGTGGAAAAAATTGTCGGAGAACACTGTGATATGAAAAAAACAATTTGTGAAGATGTAGCTGGTAAAGAGGTTACGTGATCATAACTATTAAAAATCTCTGAAAGATTAAAGCAGAGTGAAGAAAACTTTCCTGGTGTGGGGATCCAGCAATATTGAATGAATCTCCAAAGCAGACTTGGGTAAAGAACTAAAGTCTAAACCCAGCTATGATGCTCAGCAGAATGTAAATTAAGTTGTATGTTTACCAAGAGTCACTTGTATTTATTTCTGAATCTGTGTATGACAGTTTTACTTAATAAACAGTTTGGTTTAGAGGAAAGTTTTAGAGACAGGTAAAACTGGGTTAAAACTTAGGCTTCTATACTCCTAGCTATAGAATCCAAGGTTTCTCACCTCTATAATGGATATATTACTTCATACTCTAAAGTGTTGCTAAAGTAATTAAATGAGATAAAATCATGTCTAATTACCAAGCACAATTTCCTATAAATAGGAGATTGTCAGTGTTGATTGTATCATTCGGGACACCAACAGGAAACTGTGAGTTTACTCAATGCAGAGACTGAATAGTTCCACGAAGGGAAAATAATAATAATAATAATAATAATAATAATAATAATAATAATAAAAATGTGTGCAGGGTTAAGGGATGGAGAAGCATCCAGAAATTAGCAACACTGGATGCTATTACCACCCCTAGACTCTAGAAAGGGCTGTTTGGGAAAGCCACTGCTCACAAGAACTGGGCCTTAGGTGAAGGAACATAGTAATTGTCAACTCACAGCACAACAGGAAGGGGGCAGGCAAACAAATACCCTGGTCTCTCTGTAACTCCTTCACCTTTTGGATTTCCTGCTATGCCTCTCCGTAGTCTAATCCAAATTGAAGTCAGCATGTGAAGGAGCCCAGCCACAGAGGTTTAAGTCCCATGGAACATAGATCAGGTTAGAAATGAGTAGACTTAGAAAGGAAAATGGAGAATACCCAACACAAGTATCTGTTTACTTTGTTTTAAAAAGGAAATTTTGAAGAGAGATGTACCTATGAATAAAGATATAAGCTAATGAGAAGACCAGATAATACCTTGAACACAAGTCTTGCTGTTAAGGAGAAGTTTATATTGAGTCAAGTATTAAAGTTATAGAAACTTAGTATTAAAATGAATTTAAGTAAATAAGCAAGTGGAAAACCTCATAATCCTATATTGCTCAGTCTCTTTCAGATATTTAAATTTAATGTTATCTTAAAATAGAATGGCTCAAATACCAGACATCTGCACTGAATCTTTCCTGTGGCTTCTTCTTTATTTTTAGAGGGTGAAAGTGATGGAGGGCAAAGAAGAGTGTGTGTATGGCAGGGAGGGGGATGAGGAGAAGTTCCAGCTTGCTATCTTAGCAAATTCCTGATGATTTCCTGCACCTTTCTTGTTTACGGCACTTAATATTCTCTGATAAGGACCCAGATTATGATCTTGACTTAGAAAATAGTGAGATGGCTAAAATGTACAATTTTGACTTTAGCAATGCTTTACTTCATGGCCACAAAAAGCAGTGAGGCCCGTGCGTGGACAGAGTTTTTGTTCTCTATAAATATGTGTCAAATTATTTTCCTTGACATGGAATGCTAGATACCACACTGATATCTTCAATAAAATAGCTTGACTTGACTAAAGTAGAAATATTTTCCAGTTTAACATAAATACATGTGTTTTTGTCATGTTTACAGTAAAAACAATACAAAACAAACAAAAAAAGAACTAGTTTTGTTCCCTTTCTATGTGTTAGGAACTCTGTCAATACACATATGTTCTCAGTTAACATTCACCTAAAATCTAAGACTGTGTATTAGTCAAATAACTTTAAGGATAATAAAGACCAGAGAGATTTAGTGATTGTTACAGAGTCAAAGTCACTCAGCTAGTTATGGATGAAGCTGAGAGTAACAGTCCTGTGTATCTGATTTCAAAGTCCCTGATCATTCAACCACAAAATGGCTTCTAGATAGAAGGAAAGAAATAAATATTGCTAGCAAAACTCAGTTCATTCTTCTGGTAGCTTAAAGTGACAATATGAAGATAGTCTTTGTTTATATAAAGGAATGTTATAAGCATGGACCTAGGTGCTTGATAATATTTGCCAAATTAAAGAACTGTGAAACATATCTTATAAGTGACATGGAGCTAATTTATTAAGTTAAAGGGAAACACTTATATTTTTACTAAACTCAAAATGTGAAATTCTACTAGATGCCTACAGCATCAAAACAATATTGGCATAAATATATAATCTAATAATGTCACATAGCTACTATAGACAGGGAGTTCTTTTTTTTTTTTTTTTTTTAAAGATTTTATTTATTTATTTGAGAGAGAGAGAATGAGAGAGAGGGGGGAGGGTCAGAGGGAGAAACAGACTCCCTGCCGAGCAGGGAGCCCGATGCGGGACTCGATCCAGGGACTCCAGGATCATGACCTGAGCCGAAGGCAGCTGCTTAACCAACTGAGCCACCCAGGCGCCCCTAGACAGGGAGTTCTTAAGTGTCTGTTATTGTTTGGGGCCTAAGGAGGAAAAGTCTTCCCTCCAAAATAGTTCCCACCCCCACTGTGGATTAAGTATGATTTTAATAATACAGATGCAGCTAATTCCAACTAGACACAGAGTCAAAGAACAGTAACATCTCCCAGCCATTTCCCTTAGTGACAGTGTCAGGAAGGTATTCATTTTGAAACATATGATGTGTTTTGAAACAAACTCACAGGGGTAAAAATAGTGCTTTTACACGTGCAAAATCAAAACCTATCTGTAGGTATTGATACGTGTCCTGTTGTGAGGGAGCAACATCTCGTATCAAAGAGATATGGGAAAAGGCACCACCAAGCCCATGAAAGATGACAGAATATTTGGGAAAAGAAAATTCTGTGTGGGGCCTTTAATATCTAGCCTCATGACCTCCTGGGTTAGAATGTCATCATTGACCTCAGTGAGTCGGAAATAAAAGTTGATATTAGACATCTAGTTAATACCTATGATGTAGTATATAATTAGGTACAATTATATATACAAATTATATGATATAATTATTCAGACCATTCTTGAGTTAATAGACATGCATATATATAAATACATATATGTTTATTTATACACATAAATATATATGTTCCTCAGAGAGTGAGAATTCAATAATTCTTAATAACATTTAATAATTATATTGCTTTTAAAGTCCAGTGTGCTCTAACGCCCTAGATATTGTTACATATAAATAATTGCCTTGGCTTAATTAGGCTTATTTAACCACAACAGTTAAGATTAAAATGCCCAGAATAAACAAAGCCAAGGAATTCCTGCAGAAGTGCTTCTAAATCAGGGCAAGAAATAGATGATCAAAGTCAAATGAGGAACTTACCAAAACAGAATTCACTCATTCTCAAGGGAATACATCTTATTTCAAGGAAAAACAAAAGCTCTTTCGCTCTTTAAGTGAGGCTACTATTATTCTTCTCCCACCCATTTAAGGCATATTCTATGTGTGTGTGTTTATCAGAATTAGAGTTTAATGGAACAAACTGGTGAACTGAGCAACACTGTCACTCTAAGAAGAGCAAGATAAAATGAGCTGAAATTTTAGAAGGAAGAAGACTGGACATATATGAGAAATGACTGTCTTGAAACTGTTATGAGCAATCATTTGCTTTAATCATCAATATAAAGAATTTAGACATTTAAGATAAGGTTTTAGGGAACCCACCCCAAAAGTTATTCAGATGTATCCCACACTTTGTAGTATAATGTGGATTGATAATAGCAAATAACATTCTTAACCTTTCTTAGAATAAAACCCTCAAATTCCTGTGATTAGTTTTCAATTTTTTTTTCAAGTTACAATCTTAAACACGCCCTATCATAGCAACAATAAAAGTTTAAAATGACTAGAAAAAATATGTATTGCCATTGTTACTCAATAACTCAAAGAAGACCTTATATAAAAATCTTATTGTGCCACAGTGATTAGCAAACATTTATGCACAAGATTAAATTCAGGAAAAAAAATATGCTTGTAAACCACACTTTATTTTAAAAGTTATACTCCTTTCATTATCAAACAAACTATCTTTAAGTGTGCTTAAGAATGATTTTTTCTGATCAAAGAAGGGTTTTATTTTGAGCTACAGTTTCAGAAACTACATAGCTTGCATCCACTGCGGCAACATATAATTTTAATGACAATCCTTAGAACAAGTTTTGTGAGCACTATTCCTTTGAAGCTTCCTCTTTTTGTCTTTAATTGACTGATGGCATGAGCTAGTAAAGTGTTAAATATGGTTCGTCTCATATGGCCTCTTGTATCTTATAAAAGTAAATTGTTAAATATGGTTAGTCTCATATGGCCTCTTGTATCTTATAAAATGAACTTTTTCAAATGAATTAAGCAGCAGTGCATTTTACACAGAGAAGTGGTCTTCAACTATTTACAATAAAAGTCAAATATTTTATTTTTCTGTTTTTAACAGAGATTTCAATTTTATTTTGAAGATGGTTACCTCGATTGATGACAAAGATTTATCTTTATTGTGGGTGGGCTATGAGCTATCTTTTCAACAAAGGAACTGGGTCAGTTGGATATTTATATGGAAAAACATTGAGTCCTGATATCTACCTCCATAAATAGAAATCGGTTGCAGATGGGTCATACAATTAAGTATAAAACATAACACACACACACACACATTAATATCCTAGAAGAAAACATGAAAAAGCATCTTTATGACCTACAACACAAAAAGCACTACCCCTGAAACAATACCTGATAAATAATACATTAAAATTAGGATACCTGTCTATCAACAAATACATTAAGAGAACAGAAAGGCAAGCCACAGAGTGGTTGGGGAAATTTGCATCATGTATGAAGCAAAATATCCAGAATGTATAAATAATTTCAATTAACTTTTTTTTTTTAAAATATGCAACTCAGTAGAAAAGAAGGGGAAATACCTGTGATTGATACTTTACAAAAGACAATATCCGCAGACAATAGACATGAAAAACGACCAACTATAATATCAAGGAAGAAATTAAAACAACAATGAAGAGTTACTAATTTAGATTGGGGGTAAGGTAAACCTTTGAGGTGGTCACCATATTTATATGATACCAGTAAAATTTAATACAAAAAGTTAAAAACAATTCAGTGTCACTACATATTTACAAAAATGAGTACAATGAAAAAAAGGTAGAAAATATCAAGTAGTAGGAATAATATGGAATACTTGCAATTCTCATATATTGATGGTGGGAGTGAAAATGAAGTACAGATATTATGTAATACTTCTTGCCAGTATCTACTAAAGCTGAAGGTAGGATTGCACATAGAAACAAATTAAGCACTAAGTTTATAAGTAAGAGAAATGAATGTATATGTTCTTTGTAAGACATGAGCAAGAATGATACAACTGTACTATTTGTATAAGCCAAAACCAGATGCAATCCAAATGCCCACTAACAATGAAATTGATACGTAAAATTTGGTATTTTAACAATGGAATGTACATGTGCAATATATATTTAAAATATATATCAATATGTATTTTGCAATAAGAAAGGAAGAATTATTGATACAATGAATAATAAATCTCACAGCATAATGTCTGGCAAAAAGAACCCAAGAAAATAAAATATTTTGTAATAGATGAGGATTAAAGCTGAAGATGAACTGATCCTGAGATCTACTGACCCTGAACGGACACTAGAATTTCTGGCATCTAGACAAAAAGCTGCCAGCACAACATTCACTCTTTTCGCTAAAATCACCAGAAGTAGACAGGCTTCTGTAAGTCACAGAATGAATATGGAGGTAAACAAGGTTCACAAAATTAAATAAATAAATTAAAATCTGAAAGTGTGGAATTATCAAATATTTGAAGACAACCAACATCATCAAAGTAGGCATAAATCTAATAAAAGAATTAGTACTGAAGGAAAAAATTAAAACAGGCAGAAGACATTATGAAATGCGTAAGTAAGAATGAATCCATTAAATGACTCGTAAACTAAGGACGAAAAAATAGATTTTTAAAATAACAACTGCAATAAGAACAAACTCATTTGAATAACATGAAAGAGATAATTGAAGAGCAAATTACTTGAGAAGTAATCAAGTCAAGACCAAGAATGAAGCACACAATGTCTAAGCAATGTTATATATGGGCAAAAATTCAGAAGTAAAGTTGAGAGAATATATCCTCCAGTATCTAATAGGATTTCTAAAAGGAGGGGTCATAAAAACTGGGTAAGGAATAATCAAATATTTAATAAAACATTTTTCGTAGCTGAAGAAATACATGAGTATCCACGCTGAAAGAACCCACAATGTAACCATGAAGATAAACTTTATTTATTTATTTATTTTAATTTTTAATTAAAAAAAAAATTTTAATTATTAAAAATAATTTTAAAAATTATTTTAAAAATTATTTGTAATTTTTTAATTTTTTAATTTTTTAATTTATGTTAATCACCATACATTACATCATTAGTTTTTGATGTAGTGTTCCATGATTCATTGTTTGTGCATAACACCCAGTGCTCCATGCAGAATGTGCCCTCTTTAATAGTCATCACCAGGCTAACCCGTCCTCCCACCCCCCTCCCCTCTAGAACCCTCAGTTTGTTTTTCAGAGTTCATCATCTCTCATGAAGAACTAGCACTCTTGTCCATGATTGTTATAAATGAAAATTACAACTTCATGTTGATAGAAATCTGACTATCTACCCAAATCAAAAACACATATGCTTAAATCCATAAAATCATACTATTACTTTGTTCTTAAGAAATGCTTGCACATGGGACTAAATACATTCATGATATATATTCCTGATACACATTCAAGAATATCAACTGCAGCATCACTTTAAATAGTTAACATTAGAAATAACCTGAATGGGGGCGCCTGGGGTGGCTCAGTAGGTTAAGTGACTGCCGCCTTTGGCTCAGGTCATGATCCCAGTGTGCTGGGATGGAGTCCCGAGTCAGACTCTCCACTCAGCGGCAAGTTGGCTTCTCCCTCTCCTGCTGTGATCCCTCTCACTTTCTCTTGCTCTCTCTCTCTCTTTCTCAAAAAAAAAAAAAAAAAAAAAAAACCCGAATGTTGATCAATAGAGGGATGTTTGAATTTAATAATGTATTCAGGCTACATTTTAGATTGTGTTTTCATTAAGAGGACTAGAGTAGATTTAGATGTACTAATATATATTAGCCTCTGTGACATTCGGTTATCTTAACTGAAAAAGGTGCATTCTGGAACAAAATGTAAAGATTGATCCAGTTCGATGAAAATACTTAGAAATAGGTGTGTGTGTGTGTGTGTGTGTGTGTTTCTGTATTCATAGAAATTTTCTAGAGAAGTACTCAAAAAATCATACTTGTAGTAATTAATTTGGGAAAGACTGGAGGTAGGATTTAAGAAGAGTCTCATTCCATTTTTCCATTGACTCTTGTAACAAGGAAGTGGGAAGTAGTCAGAGATGGACAGTGGGAAAATGGAGGCAAAAAACACTACTTATGCCTGTTCATGTCCTTGCATTTGTTTATTTGAGGGGGAGCTTGCTTTTATCTTTGCTTTATCCTCCTACCCCTTTTTATTTTTTTTTTAAGATTTTATTTATTTATTTGAGAGAGAGAGAGACAATAAACGAGAGAGAGCAGGAGTAGCAGGGAGGGGCAGAGGGAGACGCAAACTCCCCACTGAGCAAGGAGCCTACCGTGGGGCTTGATTCCAAGGCAGAGGCTTAACTGACTGAGCCACCCAGGTGCCCCATATTTTTTTTTAATTTATTTTTTTTTTAATTTATTTTTTTAGATAATCTCCACACCCAATGTGGGGCTCAAACTCAAACCTGAGGTCAAGAGTCATATGCTCTACTGACTGAGCCAGCTGGGCACCCCCTCCCACCCCTCATTATTTATTGGCAGATTCAGTCAGCTCTTCCTCTATTTATGGTTTTCTTTGGTTTTTCAGATCAAAGTTCAAACATCTCTTTGGAGGTGGTCTTCCTTGCTTATCCCTTCCGAATCACCCCTCATCCTTTTATCACATTACTATTTTCTTGTTTTTCAAGACTCTGATCTCTATTTAAATTATACTTTGTATGTATTTATTCAGCTGTTTACTGCAGATGCCTCTACCACATCTTAGAATGAATGTTCCGTGTAAGCAGACTGATGTTTTATTCCCACTGCTATAACTCTAGTGGAAGTACTTGACAAATATTAAGCCTTAATAACTATTTATGGGATGAATGAATGAATGAATGAATGAATATAGGTTTCAGTTTCCTCATCTATAAAGTGAAGACATTTCTGAAATTAGATTTGGGGTAATATCAAGAAGCTAAGCAGGAAGTTGGATTATTCGTCACCACTAATACTGACATGATGAGAATATAGTTCTGAAGAGCAAGGAAGATCATAATATGTTGTTGACTTTGGCCACTAAAACCAATATTAAAGCAGAGTTCTGTAATGTCTTCATTCAAATTGTTTTTGTTGTTTAACCACATTCTGGAGGAAAAATAATGTTATGTTCTTCCCAAATGAAAGTAATAAAGCCCTCAGATCCCAGTTATTCTTGGACCGTACTTCTTTTCATATGTGAGCAAATGTAAATGGACGTTGGAAATGCTTCAGTTCAATTAAGTCTATAATCCCCAGGGATATGACACTCTCCTACATCTGTCCAGATATATGTTCCTGAGGACATAGTAATGCATTTTTTTAATGGCAGCAAGATACAATTGTGGTAACTAGATGAAATAGTAATCCTAGTATCTCTGACTAATTTACTTCAGTAATATATTGAAATGTCCTAAAGCCAGATGTTCAAGCTGCCAAATTGAACAGTGAAACTGCCTAATCTTTGACTTATAAGCCTAGAAAAACAAACCAGCTTTGCTTTTGTATGTTTAGAAAAATGAAGTGCATATTTCCAGTTGCCCCAATGCTTATTTATTCAAGGGTTTTATTAAGCCTGTGATAGATATTTTATGAAAACCTTGCAGAAAATAGAAAAATAAAATAAAGGTCATTTCTTTAATAAAAGAAAACAAACACTATCTTTTAATGATCATATCTTAGCAAGGAGAAGCACAAGGGTCTAAATCAGGGAGGGTTGTACAAGAAGCACTGAGGAAAAACAGTTGTCTGAAGTCATACATAGAATATCCCCTATAATGGAAGACATAAATACTCACAGGTTTTATGCCATTGTTTTGGCTCCAACGATATCTAAGAATTCCATTCTGTCATGCATTGAAAAGCAGGTAAATCTTGGGTGGCTGGAATAAAATGGTTTAAAATACATATAAGTTAACCTTATGATTGTAGAATAGTATAACAGCATATATGATCATATCATTATCACAGTCAACATTATTTCCACGTTTTATTCTTATATATTTCACCATATGACATTAGTAGGGAAATAAGTAATGCTCTATCCCCAAAATACCTCTAGGGTGAAGAGAATTTCTTAGAGAAGCATTTCAATGGAAATGCTAAGAATGACTACTATAATCACTACATAAGAAAATTCTAGTCTTGTAGATTGTAGGCTCCTACCACTTGCACAGTTTATTTATTTATTTTTTTATGGGTAGTGTGTGGTGTATGAGGCTTTTAATTACAACCTGGATGCTCTGAGTGTATTTCTAATAATCTGTTGATTAATGGCCTAATTTCTTTTATTTCTAAATTTGACAGAGTCATATAGTTCCTCCAAAGTAATGTAGTTCCTCTTCTAGACTCGGGCAGGAGGAATTCCTTCTCTGGCTCCTATACTTTGTAGGTCTTACTTCGGTTTTTCTCCACCTGTGCCCCTTGCCATGGAGTAAACATTTCTGTGATCCAGTGGATGTATCTAATAAGAGACACACTCTCCTTTTCTAGATTACTCTCTGGGTATTTGGGATTCTAGAGCTCTATCCCAAATGACTCATGAGCCTCTTCCCTAGATCTAGGTAGACAAAACTGCCAGTCTGCACCTAGGTTTAAGGGGTGGCCAAAGTATGGGTTTGTTAGATATGAGGTACAGAATGGAACCAAAGTACAGAGGAAATCAGGGACAGCATTGGTCATAAGTTGGAGGGCCCATTCTCTCTATTCTGTTCTGTTCCATTGATCTATGTGTCTGTTTTTGTGCCAGTACCATGCTGTCTTGATGACTACAACTTTGTAATATAACTTGAAGTCCAGAATTGGGATGCCTCCAGATTTGCTTTTCTTTTTTCAAGATTGCTTTGGCTATTTGGTGTCTTTTGTGGTTCCATACAAATTTTAGGATTGTTTGTTCTAGCTCAGTGAAAAATGCTGGTGTTATTTTGACAGGGATTGTATTAAATGTGTAGATTGCTTTGGGTAGTATAGACATTTGAACAATATTTGTTATTCCAATCCATGACCATGGAATGTTTTTCCATTTCTTTATGCCATCTTCAGTTTCTTTCAAAAGTGTTGTATGGTTTTCAGAGTACAGTTCTTTTACCTCTTTGGTTAGGTTTATTCCTAGGTATCTTATGGTTTTGGGTACAATTGTAAATGGAATCAATTCTTTGATTTCTGTTTCTGCTGCTTCATTATTGGTGTATAGAAATGAAACAGATTTCTATATGGTGATTTTGTATCCTGCAACTTTGCTGAATTGGTGTATCAGTTCTAACAATTTTTTGATGGAGCTTTTGGTTTTCTACATAGAGTATCATGTCATGTGTGAGTAGTAAAAATTTGACTTCTTCCCTGCCAATTTGGAGCCCTTTTATTTCTTTTTGTTGTCTGATTTCTGAGGCTAGGATTTCCAGTACTTTGTTAAATAACAGTGGAGAGAGGAGACATCCCTATCTTGTTCCTGACCTTAGTGGAAAAGCTCTCAGTTTTCCCCCATTGAGGATGATAGTAGCTGTGGATTTTGCATATATGGCCTTTATGATGTTGAGGTATGTTCCCGCTATCCCTACTTCATTGAGGGTTTTTATCAAGAATGGATGCTGTAGTTTGTCAAATGCTTTTTCTGCATCTATTGAGAGTATCATATGGTTCTTATCCTTTCTTTTATTAATGTGGTATATCACGTTGATTCATTTGTGAATATTGAATATTTATTAATGTGGCATATCATGTTGATTCATTTGTGAATATTGTAGCCCAGGAATAAATCCCACTTGATCATGGTAATGATTCCTTTAATGTACTGTTGGATTCGATTTGCTAGTATTTTGTTGAGAACATGTTGCATACATGTTCATCAGGGATAATGGCCTGTAGTTCTCTCTCTCTCTTTTTAAAATATATTTTATTTTATTTTTTTAAATATTATTTATTTAATTGAAAGAGAGATTGAGAGCGAGAGAGAAAGAGCATGAGATGGGGGAGAGGCAGATGGAGAGGGAGAGGCAGACTCTCCAATGAGCAGGGAACCCAATGCTGAAGGGAGCTGAAGGAAGATGCTTAACTGACTTGAGCCACCAAGGCGCCCCTGTAGTTCTCTTTTTTAATGGAGTCTTTGGTTTTGGAATCAGGGTAATGGCAGCCTCATAGAATGAGTTTGGACGTTTTGCTTCCATTTCTATTTTGGGGGGAATAGTTTGCAAAGAATAGATACTAACTTTTCTTTAAATGGTAGAATTCCTCTGTGAAGCCTTCAGGCCCTGGAGTTTTGTTAGTTAGGAGATTTTTGATTACTGATTCAATTTCTTTGCTGATTATTGGTCTGTTCAAGTTTTCTGCTTAGATGATCTTTCCATTGATGTAAATGGGATGTTAAAGTCCCCTACTGCTACTCTATTATTATCAATGAGTTTCTTTATGTTTGTTATTAATTATTTGGGTGCTCTCAAGTTGGGGGCATGAATATTTACAATTGTTAGATCTTGTTGGATAGAACCCTTTATTATGATATAGTGCCTTTCTTCATCTCTTGTTACAGTCATTGGTTTAAAATCTAGTTTTTCTGATACAAATATTGCTACTCTGGCTTCCTTTTGACGTCCGTTACCATGATAAATGTTTCTCCGTCCACTCACTTTGAATCTGCAGGTGTCTTTAGGTCTAAAATGAGTCTCTTGTAGGCAGCATATAGATGGGTCTTGTGTCTTTCTTTCTTTTTTTTTTAATCCATTCTGACACCTTATGTCTTTGATTGCAGCATTTAGTCCATTTACATTTAGAGTAATTATTGATAGATAAGAATTTAGTGCCATTTTATTACTTGTTGTTTTTGGAGATTTTCTCTGTTCCTTTCTAGTCTTTGTCTCTTTTGGTCTTTCTCACTCAAAGAATCCCTTTTAATATATCTTGCAGGGCTGGTTTAGTGATTCCAAACTCCTTTATTTTTATTTGTCTGGGAAACTCTTTACCTCTCCTTCTATTCTGAATCATAGCCTTGCTGGATAGAGTATTCTTGGCTGAAGATTTTTCCCATTCAGCGTGTTGAATATATCATGTCACTCCCTTCTGGCTTGCCAAGTTTCTGTGGAGAGACCTGCTGGTAACCTTATTGGTCTTCCCTTGTAAGTTAGGGACTTCTTTTGTCTTGCTACTTTTAGGATTTTTTCTTTATCTCTGTATTTTGCAAATTTAACTGCAATGTGTCTTGGTGTTGGCCTGCTTATGTTGATTTTTGATGGGAGTTCTCTGTGCCTCCTGGATTTGGATGTCTGTTTCCTTCCACAGATTAGGGAAGTGTTCAGCTATAATTTCCTCAAATAAATCTTCTGCCCCCTTTTTCTCTCTTCTTCTCCTGGACTCCTTTGATAAGAATGTAATTATGCTTTATGGAGTCACTGAGTTCCCTAAGTCTTTTTGTGATCCAAGATATTTCTTTCCCTCTTTTTTGAAGCTTCATTATTTTCCACAACCTTATCTTCTATATCACTTATTCATTCTCCTGATTCTTCCATCCTTATAGTCGTTACATCCAATTGGTTTCGAATCTTGATAATTGCGGTTTTCATTTTGGCCTGATTAGTTTGTAGCTCTTGTACCTCTGTGGTAAGGGTCTCACTGATGCCTTCTATGCTTTTCTCAAGCCCAGCCTGTGTCCTTATGATTGTTGCATTAAATTCTGGATCAGGCATATTACTTATATCTGTTTCAGATCCCTGGCTGTGACCTTTTCTTTCTTTTTCTTTTTTGGATGAATTCCTCTGCCTTGACATTTTATCTAGGTCTCTGTCTCCTCCTATGTGTTAGGAAAGCCTGTTATGTTTCCCGTTCCTGTGAATCATGTAGTGCCCAGAGCCTGGCACTTCAGGGAATGTCTCTGGTGTGTGTTTCATGCACTCTGCTGCTGTGTTTTGGCTGTTCTGTCCCTCAGGCATCATCTATAAAGGTTCTCTCTGCCTGTAGTGGATATTGTTTGGACCTTGGCCAGAGTGTGGTGAGTTTTACCTAGGTGTGCTCTGGTCTGTTGTTAAATGAGACCTGATGCTATTTCCACTATTTCCACTAAAACTGAAGCTTTTCAGCACTCTGTGGTCAGTAGATGTGTTGTGTGCGAGGGTTTGTGCTGGTCTTCTGGGGAACACCTTCCCTAAAAAGCAGTACCAGCAGAGCACATGGGGGCAGGATCTTTGTAAGGAGGTTGGGCAGTCAGTATTGGCACTGTGCTGTTTGCTAAAGTTGGTTTATGCTGAGTGGTGGGGGAGGGAAATGGCACCAACCCGTTCCTTTGTCCCTGGAGAGGGGAGTATTTGCTTGCTGCTCTCAGGGAAGCATTTTCAGAGGATTGAATAATTTCCCCTCAGCCTCACAGATGTTTTTCAGATTGCTGATTTCACACTGTCTGTCTCTGGGTCACTTGCCTGCCTGGTACAGCACAGCATGCCTTGGACTTTACAATACCCAGGCCTGCTGACTTTCAAAACTCCACAAACTTTAGGGACCTGTTGTGGTGGGGACCCATGCTGATCTTCTGAGTAAGGGTTGCACCATCCTGGGACCGATGCAGTTTTGACCCAAAAGGGCAGTCAAGCAAGAGCTCAGGGATATGGGATTTAGAGCAAAGCAGGCTAAAAACAGCCAGTGTCAGTTGGTGGGAATGCAAGCTGGTGCAGCCACTCTGGAAAACAGTATGGAGATTCCTCAAAAAGTTGAAAATAGAGCTACCATATGATCCAGCAATTGCACTACTGGGTATTTACCCCAAAGATACAAAAGTAGAGATCCGAAAGGGTACGTGCACCCCGATGTTTATAGCAGCAATGTCCACAATAGCCAAACTGTGGAAAGAGCCAAGATGTCCATCAACAGATGAATGGATAAAGAAGAGGTGGTATATATATACAATGGAATATTATGCAGACATCAAAAGGAATGAGATCTTGCCATTTGCAACAACGTGGACGGAACTGGAGGGTATTATGCTGAGCGAAATAAGTCAATCAGAGAAAGACATGTATCATATGACCTCACTGATATGAGGAATTCTTAATCTCAGGAAACAAACTGAGGGTTGCTGGA
>NW_022589743.1:6773684-6823409 GCF_004348235.1 Phoca vitulina
GAGGGCACGTTCTGCATGGAGCACTGGGTGTTATGCACAAACAATGAATCATGGAACACTATATCTAAAACTAATGATGTAATGTATGGGGATTAACATAACAGTAAAAAAATTAAAAATAAATAAATAAATAAATAAAATCTTTAAAAAAAATAAAATAAAAAATAAAAACAGCCAGTGTCTGGGCTAGCCGCCCGCAGCAGGTTTCTATGCACCTGTGCCGAGGGGCAGGGGAGGAAAATGGTTCCCACTGGTTCTTCTGTCCCCCAAGAGGCAATGCCACCTCTCATAGATTCACTCCAAAAAAGAACAAACAGTCTCTCCCCTGCCACTTAGGTGATCCTCAGATCATGCAGTCTGCCCTGGCATTGTTTGTCTACCTGTGCTGCAGGAGTAGGGTAGCATCCTCACGTCTCGATCACAGCCAAACTTGGGGGCCTCTGATATTCCAGTCTTTGAACCCCGCTGGTTGCATAAACTCATGAAGTTCAGCCCCTCTCGTTTTCCTAACCAATGGCTTTAGGGAAGTGTTCTCCTTGTGCTTATTCCTGTGTGCTCCACTCTCTCTCACCTTTCTCCACAACCATGGCACCCTCTCCTCCGCAGCACCCTGATCCGTTTCTCTCCCAAACCACATCTTCATAGTTCCTACCTTCCTTAAAGTGGCCTCTTCTCTCCCTCTAGTTGTGCAGTTTGTTCTGTCAGTCCTCAGGTTGATTTCTTGAGTATTCAGAATGATTTAACAGTTATCTGTGTTTGAGGGATGAGGCAAGCCTAGGGTCTTCCTACTACACCACCATTTTAGCTCTCTCTGATTATTTTTCATAATTTTGATATGTCTTTATAGATCAAGAAGCCCAATTTAAAAAAAAATTCCATGCCTAGACACATTTTGATGTAATTATGCATCACCAAAGTGAAAGATAAAGATAATATCTACAAAGGATGGCTCTTAAAGTTTGCAGAGGGTGGGGAAAAGATATTAGTTTGGATTCTTCTGAGAGCAAATCTTGAGAAAAGGATTTGGATGCAGAAGGCATATTGCAAGCATGAGGTAGTGAGGAGGATTCAGAAGGTATTATTGAGGATGCCACTGTGGCCAATGGAGTCTTGACCCTCTTGAGATTTCCTGAGGAACCTATAAATGCCTCCCCATTCATCCTGAAGGATGGAGAAATGGATTTGTATACATGCCCTGAGATTGAGTGTTGCTTCCAGGGACATTAATCTGCTGCACTTCCTGGCAGTGTTTGTGCTCCAGCCCAGCATTCATAGCATGAGAGAAACATCTGGGCAGAAAGTATATAGATGCATAACCATGAGCCATGTAAATACCTAGGGGAATAGTTTTCCAGGCAGGTGAAATGGCATGTGCAAAATTTTTGGAAAGAGAGAATTCCCAGTATGTTAAAGAACAACAAGACAGTTAATGTGACTGGAGCCCAGGTGAACAGAATTGGCGAGAGGCATAAAATGAGGTCTGAGCCCTAGCCAGAGGTCAGGTCACTCAGGACATGATATATAGTAAGTACTTTTGTTTTTATTCCAAAGCAGTGGGAAAATTCCAGAAGTTGAGAGCAGTTATATCATTACAGATTTTTCTGTAATGCTTACACAAATTGTTTCAGCTAAGATAGTCCATGCTGTAACAAGATCAAGGTGTTTCTAGATTGGTGAGACTTATGGAGACACTGTCATCATTGAAATGTGTTTTCTGAAACCACTCTAAGTATTATCATCCACCTGGAAAAAGGAATAAAAGCCTGGGAGATCAAATTTGGAAATATTGATAGATAAGGCATAAAAATATCATTCAACACTTTACCACACACCCCACTGGCTAGAACCTAATCATCCTGCCACACCTAACTGCAAGGAAAGTTAGGAAATGTGTTCAGCTGTGCGTAAAAAAATTGAATAATAATCAGTTTAACATTTCCAACCATTTCTGAATGTTAGTAAATCCAGTGATTTATTGAGTTTAAACATTTTTGTCTTACACATTTTTCACAGCCACCATATTTGCTCTTATTGTAAGAAACTGATAATTTTCTACTCTATTTTATTCTTTTATTTTTCATTTTTCACCTTTTAACTGCTGGTTATGATTTCAGTTATGATATTGATTTTATAATATGCTTAAAGATTGCTACCTGTAGATCAAAAATCAAGGTGATACACTGGTTATGAACTGGGAAATAAGCCCTAACTTAGAGTAAAAATGCTAGTTTCAAAATTCACCATTGTCAGTGTATCAGATAGACTAGGTGTGGTTCTTGGACCAGCAATAACAGCATCACCTGGGACTTTTTTTTTAATTAATTTTTTTAAAATTCCAGTATAAATGACATGCATTATAATATTAGTTTCAGGTGTACAATATAAAAGTTCAACAATTCTATACATTTCTCAGTGCTCATCATGGTAAGTGTACTCTTAATCCCCTTCACCTATTTATCCCATCCTCCCAGTCACCTCCCTTCTGGTAACCACCAGTTTATTCTTTATATTTAAGAGTTTGTTTTTTGTCTCTTTTTTTTTCTTTGTTCATTTGTTTTGTTTCTTAAATTCCACAGAAGAGTGAAATCATATGGTATTTTTTTTTCTCTGACTGACTTATTTCACTTAGCATTATACCTTCTAGATCTATCCATGTTGTTACACATGGCAAGATTTCATTCTTTTTTATGGCTAAGTAATATTCCTGTGTGTGTGTGTGTGTGTGTGTGTGTGTGTGTGTGTGTGTGTACGTACCACATCTTCTTTATCCATTCATCTATTGATGGACATATGGGTTGCTTCCATATTTTGGCTATTGTAAATAATGCTGCAATAAACAAGGGGGTGCATATATCTTTTCAAATTAATGTTTTCCTATTCTTTTGGTAAATACCCAGTAGTGGAATTAATGGGCCATGTGGTTATTCTATTTTTAATTTTTTAAAGAAAACTCCATAATATTTTCCACAGTGGCTGTACCAGCTTGCATTCCCATGAGGGTTCCTTTTTTTTCCCCACATCCTTTCCAACCCTTGTTTTTTATGTTTTTGATTTTAGCTATTCTGATAGGTGTGAGGTGATATCTCATTTTTTTTAATACAAACTTTGTACTCAGCTCTACTGAATCAAGGTCTATATTTTACATATTTTTAGGTGATTCATATACACACAAAGGTTTGAGAAGGACTGGGCTAGGAAATGCTGCAGTAACAAACAACCTCAAATTTTCCTAGTTTCAGTATGTTTATTTCTCATGCATGCTACCTGACTGCCACAGGTAAGCAAGAGGGTTCTGCTCATCATAGTGGCTCAAGGATAAGTCTTTGGAGTAGCTATTTTCTTAAATATTGCCAGTTGTTTTTCCAGAGGTAAAAACAGCCTAGGGTAGTTCTTTTATCAGCCTCCCACATGATCAAATAAGCAAATTATTGATGTCACTTCTATCTTGTGAGTACTAAAAGCTTTTTCTCTCTTCTTCATTAGTAGTAAATCTTGATCTTGGGATGCCTGGGTGGCTCAGTCAGTTAAGCATCTGTGTTCAGCTCAGGTCATGATCCCAGGGTCCTGGGATCAAATCCTGCACTGGGCTCCTTGCTCAGCAGAGAGCCTGCTTCTCCCTCTGCCTGTTGCCCGCCCGCCCCCCCCCCCACCGTTTGTACTCGCTCTCTCTCCCCCCTCCGAAAAATAAATTAATTTTTAAAAAATTTAAAAAAAAAAAAGCTTCATCTTTCCTCAAGTATAACATTTAACAAATTGTTAACAATTTAAATTTAAATTTAACAAATGAAAATTTTTGTGTTTGTTGTTTCTCTATTTCCTCCATTGAAATGAAGCCCGTATTTTCTTATACATCTTTACATACTGAATGTTAAGTTCAGAAAAGTTTATGAATTTGTGGGATTTTATATTTCACAAATTAAATAACACATTTAGATTCAGAGATGCTTTTCCAGATTAAGAAATGTATCAATTGCTTTAAAAGAGAGCTTAGTACTAGGAAGTCCCTATTAAAACAAGTCACCATCTGGGTGAGGTCAGAATGAGAAGACCTTTCCTGAATTCAGGAAGGCTGATGGATGGGATGAGTTTGACCCATGAACTTAACACCCTTGATAGCACACTTTTTACCTATAGAAAATGGATGAAAAGTTGGAAGTATGGGTAGGTCCTGACTGCAGTTCTGATCCTCCTGGGGGTAAAAAAAAAAAAAAAAATAGTACCTTTCAAATTTCCCAAATGTGAAAGTCTTGTAGCTACTTTTGAATTTTAATTAGATGTTTTCTACAAAGAACATTTTCTGCAAGTTAGAGGTTGTTTACAATATTTAGTCATCTGCAGCCAATATGTGTCTGCTACTAAGCTTAGATTCCTTTTCTCCTGTGTTTCTTACGAATCATTTTATACAGCCAAGACCTTTCTTTTCTAATAGTGCTGAAGGCCAATGCAGTGCAGAAATGACTAGAACATTGATACTGGGTCACAAGATGTCTTTCCATATTAGTTCAATCAAACCTCACTACAAATCTATGATTGTCCTCATATAATGGTTGAGATAACCGATCACAAAGAGATTAAGTGACTTTTCTCAACTTTGAAGTCCTAGAGGATTTATGGAGGCAAACTTATAAATTATCCTTTATAATTTATAGAAAATAAGAAACAGAATTTTAACAAATTAAAGGTTGCTAGTACTGAATTTTCATGTATCCCTCTTTGTGCCAAGAATGTATTTCTGGAAAAACACTCAATTTTATTACATGCTCATAAATTTATTGAAGATGTATAAAATTTTGGAAGTATTTAGTTGAGTATTTCTATATTTTTATGTAAGGTTCACTTGAAGAAATTTCCATAAAACTTTAGAAAACATAAATTGATAGTACAACCAATAATTGAGATATAAAGATGATGACAAAGGAAAAAGAAAAGTGTCAAAAGATTTCAGTTTGTCACAAATTTTTTTTTCAACAAGACATCACAAAATTCCTAATGGACTTCTTTAATTTAAAAATGCACCCCCTTCAACATATTTTGTTTCATGGCATGCAAAAATTGAGTTGTACCTGAGGTTTTTTTTTTTTTAATATTGAAAAGATATCTCCTTACCATCAAATTTAGGAAGCCAGTCTAACTGAAAGAAGCAAGAAATTTAATTATAAAGGTGTCATTTTCCTTCTCTCTATTAAAAAATAGGAACTCAGAATTGACAATAACTGGTCTACCCAAGAGTCAATATTCTAGCTTTCAGTCCTTCATTAGGGCTGGTCTTATTCTGTGCTTCTAAAAGAATAGAGAGGTATGTGTCAACTTTATTTCACTCTTACTGGAAGCCAAGCCATGAAGAAGAAACAAAATACTTGGCTGCATTTAGTAACAATGAGTTAATTCCAAGCAAACCAACCAAACAAACAATACACACTTATAATCTGTTAGAAAGTAGTTAAGTAAGTTAAAAACTTACTTAACAAACAGTACATAACTGTTAAAGCAGTTATGAGCATTCAGTGAAGAAATATGATCACTGTCTACTGTTGGAAATTTGTTTTTGTTGGGACAAGGGATTGGTTTCAAGCAGTAGTCCCAAATTTGTCTACATGTTAGAATAACCTGGGATATTTTAAAAAGTGATGCCCAAACTGTAGCCTAGGTCAATTAAGTTAGAATCTCTGGGAAATCAATATATACATTTCCATATTTCTTTTTCTTCATAATTATTTTTTTCATAGTTATATCTATCTATGTATAGATATCTTTTCCTTCATAATTATTTTTATTAAAGTACACACAATGTTACATTAGTTTTAGTTGTACAACATAGCGATTTAAAAAGTCTATTCAGGTATCAATATATTTTTTAAGCTCTCCAGATGATTCCAGTGTGGAGCCAGAGTTGAGATCCACTGGTTTAGTAAGTCTATTCTTAATCCTATATTGATGCTGACTTACTCTAAAAGTCCCACCAACAAATCCATTATATCATTTACTCTCAGCTCTCTTTCTATAGAAGAATGTCTGATAAATGAGGTTATGGGGATTATCTGTATAGAATGATACACATGGGAAAAACTTTGTTCCTCTAATGAAGAGGTTATTAAACTAGTTTGAGGTTCTATAACAATGATGATGGAGAGGATACAGTCATGCTTTCTTTGTAATTGCTAATGACAAAGGTGCTCTCCCTGTCCAAACATTTCTCTGGTCCCTGTGAATTCACTTCTCAAAGGCTCTGACTTTTGAGCTTTTGTGTTTGTCTTTGCATTGTCTTTGCATTGTTCAATTTTAGGAAGAATCCTGCTAAGTCTATTTGGCTAGAATTGACCATCCTTGATATCTGATCACCCTCAATATCTGATCAGGTTCCTCATCCTTCAGTCTTCGAGGTGATTTATGAAGAAATCACTTCAGCAAGAGTTTTCTTAGGTCAGTTTAGCCAGGATCCCCCCTCACCTCTGATATAAGTAATTCTCTTTGTAATTTTCCATCCACTGACACCTGCACCCCCACATCCCAGCTGTAAATTCCTATTATGTGGAATTGAGTCCAATCTCTCCTGCTGCCACTGCCAAACCCCATTGTAGCATCCCCTGCCCTGTCCAAATGGTTCTGAATAAAGTCTGCTTTACTATTCTTTAACAACTGTCATTAATTCTTTTTTTTTAAAACACTCATTGTAACTATAGGTGAAATAGCAGCTATATGTTTAGATCTTAGTCTCTGAATTATTCCTTTCTACCAGTCCATTTTATTCTTTTTAAAATTATTTTTTTCACAAATATATGAAACTCAGTTCAACTACATCAGAAACACTAAATTTATGCTAGCTTTACTAAGCAAAAACTCAATGGGTAGGACCCATTCCTAAGCATTTTTCACAAATTATCTATGTGATATTTATGTTCACTAAAATTTAGGCCCAGGAGCAGAGCCAGCTTAAATTAAAAATATATGTATATATTACTTTTAACCAGAAATAAATCTTTTTAATATTTATTTATTTATCCACAGGAATACTACACAAATCAGAAAAGATGGGTCTCACCCAATGGTGGTTTTGGAAGACTCTCGATGTTTTACCTTATCCACCTACTAGCCAGAAATAAAACCAAGAATTGGATCACAAAGGCTGGAGATGCCATTTTCCTTCTATAATCTCTGATCCATAAAGTTGTATAGTTTCTTTACTTGAGCCAGATTATAGTTATGGCCAAAATAATGGAATATTTGCATTCAGAATGAACTCTGGACACTAATTTATGTGTTAATCCAAACATGAAAAACACTTCTTTTCCAATAGGTAACAAGCAGAAAGAAGATAGTAAAGTCACTTATGGGATTGATATTTTCCATTAACATATTGTCACCTCAAACAAGCACCAGATGACTTGATGATATTAAGTTTACAAAGAAGCTGATAATTCAGGAAAACAATGTATTATTGTGGTTTATGTTTTATGGAGATATTTTCCCAGTATTAGGCTATGAATCAAAACTATTTCTGTTTGTGTGTGTTTATGTGTCTGTGTGTGTATGTTGGGGGGGAGGTAGTCTATGAGAGGGCATACATGCGTACATGTAAAGCTTTTGAAACTGGTCATTTAGACACTGGGATTATTTTATGGCTATAAGAGATGTGAACTTCTTCAAAGTTAAGGACAATATCTTGTTCATCTTTGCTTTTTCTCCAGAGTCTGATAACAGCCTCTTGAATATGAAATGGTAAATTTTATCTATCAGACTTGAAAGCAAGTCAAATTTAGATAAGATTTAAGTGAGAATATGCTAGGTATTATCACATAAAAATAGTTTTGTTCTGAGATTGAGATTATTCTTTAATCTAGGCTAATAGTGACTTAATATATTAATTTTTTAACCTAAAATTTCTAGTAGATTGTTTAAGTTCTCATGTACATAATCCATATTTAGCTATACTACCAAAGCCAGAAGCAATGGATATTCCTTACCACTGTTTTTCATATATGTCATTAAGTAAAAAAGAATAAAGAATGCTGGAGTCAATAGAATTATTATAGGAAATCAAGCTTATGAAGATGTCATTAACAAATTTACAATGCAGATTTTCAGAATGATTAGGCAATTCCTACCAAATTTACCAAACCCAAACAAATTTACAATGCAGATTTTCAGAATGATTAGGCAATTCCTACCAAATTTTAGTAGTTCCATAGGGTATATTTAGCCCACTAATTTGAGTTCTATTAAGGAATACTTTTCTACTAATCAAAAACACGATTTGTCACAAATACTTGGATTCTTCCAGGTCTAAGTAAAAAAAAAAAAGAGAGAAAAAATAAAAAAAATAAACTCCATTTTAAATATCAGAAGAGTTTTATAATTTAGATAAGAAATACTTTCCAAACCAGAGAACTACCAGTTAACAAAAACTCTAGGGTTATTGAGGATTCTGGGAAGATGGCAGAGTAGAAAGCACTAGGAATCTGTCTCCCAACCTAGATAACAATAGCACTGGCAAAATTGTCTGATATAACTATTTTAGAACTCTGGAGTCTATTGAAGGCTTGCAACTTCCAGAGGAAGGGTTGGACAGTAAATTACAGTTAATTTCCACCAATATCGGGTCTTATCACAGTAGCAACTACCCATATTCCACTCTTCAGCCCCCATAGCAGGCAACCTATGCATGTGTTCCTGGAGCAGCTTTTCAGGAGCCAGGTGGGGAAAAATGACCTTGTCCTTCAAATATTGTAAATCAGTGCTCTGATCAATGAATGCTACTTTTAATCTCAGAGGTGCAAATAAAATGGTGGACAGTCATTGTTTTTGCACCTCCCTCCAATGATGCAAGCCCCTCCCCCCTCCAGCAGACGTGACTTGCAAGCGATTTTGAGGACTGGCACCCTTTCCCCTCCCCTTTCATTTTTTTGTTTGTTTGTTTGTTTCCAAATTTTGAAGCCAGACATTAAAGACTAGGATATTTAAAAGCAACTGCATATATGGGGGAAATTAGAAAGTTACGCACATACACAGAGAAAATGCAGGCTAAGAAGACACCTAAAAGGACCTTAAGTTTACAGCTCAGGCTGATCCTCAGCACAGAGGCAGCCTATAACAACAAAAAAATAGCAAAAACAAAAGCATTATACCCTGGGAAAGGGGAGGAATCTGATTTCTAGAGTTGCTACATTATTAGATTCAAATGTTCAGTTTCCAAAAAACAAACAAACAAACATCACAAGGGGTACAAAGAAACAGAAAAGAGCAAAGACCAAAGGTCAAGTCTAAGAACAAAGGAAAAAAGATTGAAGAAAAGTGGACAGAACCTAAGGGACTTGTGTGATACCATCACATGGATGAATATTTCACTGTGGGAGCCCAAAAGAAGAGAGAGAGGGGGGCAGAGAGAATATTTGAAGAAATAACGGATGAAAATATGCCAATTTTGATGAAAGATATGAACATAAATACCCAAGAAATTCAACAAACTCCAAAATGAAAGTGGAGACCCATACTGAGACACATTATAATTAAACTTCCAAGAGATAAAAGACAAAGAGAGAATCTTTAAAACAGCAAGATAAAAGTGATTCATCACATACAAGGGATTCTCAATAATATGAGTCAATTTCTCAACAAAAACTTGTAGACCAGAAGGCAATGAGCCAATATATGCAAAGTGCTTAACAAAACAAAACAAAACAACCCCCACCTCAATCAAGAACCTATATCTGGCAAAACCATCTTTCAAAAGTTGGGCAAAATTAAATTTGGGAGAATAAACAAAAGCTGAAGGAGTTCATTGTTATTAGGTCTGTCATGCAAGAAAAGGGAGTCTTGCAGGTTGAAATGAAAGAAACTAGACAGTGACTTGAAATCATATGGGCAAATAAAACTAATTTTATTGTAACAATAGGTTATAATTCCACTTTTAATTTTCTATATGGTTTAAAAATCTAATACATTTAAAAAATAATTATTAATCTAAATGCTAATATTATTGCAATTTTGGTTTATAACTCCACATTTTATTTTCTACATAAATTATGAGACTAATGCATTTAAAAGAATTATTGGTTTATATTTGGGAGCACACATGTATAAAGATTTAATTTTGTAACATCACAACTAAAAGGTTGTAGGGATAGAGCTATAAAGGAGAATTTTTATGTTATTGAAGTTAAGCAAGTATAAATTCATTTTAGAGTATTATAGCTAATACTCCAAATTAAATGTTACCCTCATGGTAAATGTTAAATGTAATCCTCATGGTAACCAAAATGAAAATAGCTACAGAATATACACAAAAAGAAATGAGAAAGGAATATAAACATTTTACTAAAAAAATCAACTAAATACAAGAGAAGGAAGTAATACAGGAAACCAAAGACAAGAAAAAGCTATAAAACATGTGGAAAACAAATATCAAAATAGCAGAAGAAAGTCTTCCCTTATCATCAGAAAGGATGAATACCTACAATTTACATTGACATGGATGGAACTGGGGGTATTATGCTAAATGAAATAAGTCAATCAGAGAAAGAAAATTATCATATGGTTTCAATCATATGTGGAATATAAGAAATAGTGCAGAGGATAATAGGGGAAGGGAGGGAAAACTGAATGGGAAGAAATCAGAGAGGGAGACAAACCATGAGAGACTCTTGACTCCAGGAAACAAACCGAGGGTTGCACAAAGGGAGGTCAGTGGGGGGATGGGGTAACTGGGTGATGGACAATAAGGAGGGCATGTGATGAGATGAGCACTGGGTGTTATATGCAACTAACGAATCATTGAACACCACATCAAAAACTAATGATGTACTATATGTTGGCTAATTGAATTTAAATAAAAAAAGGAAATTTAAAAGACTTAAAAAGTAGACACATCACATATTAATGGATTGGAAGACTTAATATTATCAATACTACTCAAAGTGATGTAAAATTCACTATAATCCCTATCACAATATCAATGATATATTTAAAAGAAACAGAAAACATCTATTCTAAAATTCATATGGAATCTCCAGGGACCTCAAATAGACCAATGGAATAGAATAGAGAGCTGAGAAATAAGCCCTTACATATATGGTCAAATGATTTTTGACAAGAGTGCAAAGACCATTTAGTGGGGCAAAAGACAGTCTTTCAACTGTGCTCAGAAAACTAGATAACCACATGCAAATGAATGAAGTTGAAACCTTGGCTAATACAAAAATTAACTCAAAATTGACCAAAAAAATCTAAGTGCAGTTTTAAAACTATAAAACTCTTAGAAGAAAATGTAGAACAAAAGCTGTACAACATTTGATTTGACAGTGCTTTCTTGTGTATGCAGCAAGGGTACAGCAACAAAAGAAAAAATAGAAATTTTGAAAATTTAAAAAAAAGTGTATCAAAAGACACTATCACTGTCAACAGAGTACAAAAGCAACTCACAATGAGATAAATTATTTGCAAACCATGTATCTGGTAAGGGATTAATATCCAGTATATATAAACAACTCCTAAAACTCAACAACAAATAAATAGTCTGAACCACACATGAGCAAAGAGCTTGAATAGACATTTTCCAAAGGAGAGACAAATGTCCAATAAGAACATGAAAAGATACCTAACATCACTAATAATCAGGGAATGCAAATAAAAAATGAGATACAACCTCACACCCATTAGGATGGCTAGTATTAAAAAAAAAAAAAGCAACTGTCGGTGAGAATGTAAAGAAATTGGAATCCTTGTAAACCGTTGGTGAGAACGTAAAATGCTATAATGACTGTGGAAAACATTATGGCAGTTCCTCAAAAAACAAAAGATAGAATTATATGATCCCATAATTCCACGTCTGGGTGTACACTCAAAAGAATGGAAAGCAGGGATTCTAAGAGATATTGCACACCCATGGTCATAGTAGCATTATTCACAATAGCTAAAATATGGAAGCAACCTAGTGTTCATGAAAGAATAAATGGATAAGCAAGATGCATTGGAATATTGGTTAGCCTTAAAAAGGAAGGAAATTCTGACATATGCTACAAAATGGATGAAGCTTAAGGACATTATGCTAAGTGAAATAATCCAGTTACAAAAAGATAAATGTTGCATGATCCCATTTAATGAAGTTCTTAGAGCAGTCAAAGTCATAGAGACAGAAAGTAGAATGGTGGTTGCCAGGGACTGAGGAGAAAGGAGGAAGGAGTTATTGCTTAATGAGTAGATGGAAAGAAGGTGAGGATGGTAGGACAACATTATTATTGTTTTTAATACCACTGAACTGTACACTTAAAATGGTTAAGATGGTAAATTGTATATGTATTTTACCACAATAATTTTAAAAACTCAACATGTATCCAGATACTTCACTGATTCATCCATTATGAACCTACATTTTCTATTCATCATTTCCTGTGATTGAATTGATAATGGAAACCTATCCTTTTCTGAACTTGTTCTGTGCTACCCTTTTGCCCCACTACCCCTTGAATTCAACTCATTTATGTCATTGTGAACTTGAAGTCAATTACATAAAAATGCATTATATGTTTCAGAGAATTGATACAACAATATTTTATAAAGCTATCCCAAATTGTAATTATACATGTAAATGTCTTCTTAAAAGGCAGTTGACTAACCTCGATAGCATTTTTCTTTTACTATTATCAAGGGAGATCAGAGAATATAATGCCAACTATGAATCTGTTTTTATTGTGTTCTTTCTATAGAGTTGTTTCAATTGCATTCTTTGGTATTATGAAGTGCAGTTCAAATTAGTTTGTACTTTGAGTTACAATACTCTACAGTTTTGTAGAACTTTGCCAAATTCATAATAGCTAATTATACCTAAAGTCTAAGAATTCAGCAATATATCTGTTCTAAAATGAGGCTATCACTTTTATATTAAACAAAAGTGTCTGGCATTTTAACTAAGTGCTGCTCATCTCTACATTTTTATCTCAAACACAGTAATATTAGTAATAGCTAATATTTATGGAGCTTTAATTATGTGTCAGAAACTATCAAGGGGTTCAGATTCATTACCTAATTTAAACTTTGTAACAAACCTATGCAAAAATGTCATTTTATCTAGCAATTTAGAATAAGGAAACCAAAGCCTGGGCAGGTTTAGAAACATGTTCAAGGTTTTAGGTAGTAAGTGGGAGGGCACAGATACTAATCAAAGCATGTCCACTCAGCTACAACATTCATTCAGACTAATCATTTTAACCTGTTCAATAGCCACATTTGTGATCTATTCCTAACCTTTCCAAAAACATTTTTAGAATGTTCTTTTTTTGTACTAAATTTATCCTTGGCTTGATTTTATTTTGACATCTATATCCCTCTTCCTCCACCAAATTTCTTAAAGTATTTTAAATTATATGGATTTTCTATGATAAGTAAGTTTTTAGTAAATGAGGAACAATATAAATAAATAAGAACAGACTTTGGAAAGATAATCATTGAAAGAATCAATCAAAATGGTATAGGAAACTACTTCCAAAGGAAAGAAGTGTTTACTTGGAGTAGTTTGATGTTTGTAAATTCCTGAGGTCCAATTGAGACATCCTCTGGGGGTTGAGAATGCATAGCTAAGTATCATGTCCCTAGGGGTTCTGCACTAACAGTCCCAAGATAAACACAAGGTTTGAGAAAAAAACATATTTAAAACTTATTTCTGTCCATATAATTTATATTCTGGATTGAATAGAGAGGTAGGTTGCTAGTAGCTACAACATGTTCCAGGCAGAAAGTGTTGTAGAAAGTGTAGAGTTACTTCCTTGCTTAGCTGTTGATATTATGTAAGTTTTGAATTAATGGATATCTGTGTTTTAGTGTTAATTATGAAAACCTGAGCTCCTGGCTGAGGAATTTGACTGCCTGTATTTTAAAATAAAATTTTGCCTAGAGGAATAAAATCTCCTCTCCCTGAGATGAAAATCATTGTTGGCTCATTGCCTGATGCACTGTATGAAGGAAAGATGAGAATGGGAAGAGAAGCACAGTATACACAACTGAAATAAGAATATTCAGAGACAATATTTTTAAAAAGTCTGGTTATTGTTCAATATGGGTCAATATGACAGAATACATATAAAAACAAATCTACAGCCTCACTGGTAGACTAGAAAAGTTGCCACAATCACATTCGTTAGGAATTTGGGAAAATTAAAAAGCAAATGGAATAAGATTGACGGTGAAATCTAACAGAATTAAGGAAGGTAGCAAAAGAGGAGGCCTTCAAGAACAAGAATGCTTTTCCACAGAAATTCTCAGGAATAGCTCCTCCAAGATACCCTAGAGCAAAAGCCAGGGGGAGAGAGAAGAGGGATGTGAGCAGTCAACCAGGTAATTATATTTCATCAATTCTTAGCTTTAGAATTTTTCACATGTTAATATTTATTTAATAATCTAAAAGTGTCTTACAATCATGCAATGTCAATTGGCAGCAAGTTTCGTTTGTAGCTGTTTGTGAAATAATGATATACTTCATCACTGATGTTTTTGTGATCTGTGTTCTATGAGATACAATGAGTGGAGGAACTGCAGCCCAGCTAACCACCTCCTACAGTTCAGAGCTGCTGCCACTACTAGTATTTGCTTCCAGGTAAAACCCAAGAGTACATTTTTTTTTCTTTCTTGTTTGTTTTGTTTGTTTTTCTTTTCTAAAACTGGGTATCACAAGAGATCAGCTTCTAGATTGGCCATTGTAGTCAGAAAAGATGATAGTGTTTTGAGGTAATTTATATCTATAATAAAAGGCAAAAAGTATTGAAAATGGCAGAATATATTGAAAAACCCTACTCCATCCCAGATGAACCTTTATCTTCCACTCCTTTTCAGAACTATCATTCAAGTATGAAGGAAAAAGTAAAGATATGTTTTGATATAGAAACCTTTTAAAATGTTGCTAGTATGAACTCTGTCTGAAATAATTTATTGAAAATATTCTCTAAGTGGAAATGAACTCTAGCAGTCTAGAAAAATTAATATGTAGATAAGAGTGCTGAGCAGAAAAATATTAATATTATAGGTAGGTATAAATAATTATCAGTATGGCAGCTTGGTGGAGCATTGGTGTACTTGTTAAGAAATGATTTGTAGGAAAGAAAAGGCAAATGTAAAATAACCTGAAAATAACATTCATGGAGGCTTTATCAAAATAACAGTTTGGAAGAGGAGGTGAGCAAATGATATTGTGTTATTTGAAGGATGATAATTGGTAACAATGATATATATTTTGATACCGATTAAGAAGTATGTTTATACTACACATTTTTTAATGATGTAAATATAACCACAGAAAGATTAGAAATAGTATGCAAAATACTCACATGACTACAAACTTTTTGAGACAACTATTGAAGGAAAAAAAAAGATCTCGATCCAACTTGGGACAGAAAAGAAATAACAATAGAGCATATGAAAAGTAAATGAAAAATAAAATATTCCGATGAGACAAAGTGTATTTTCCATATTGGTGTATGGACCCCCAAGATGGTTCAATGAGTGAGTTTGGAGGCTCCTCCCTTGTTAGCAAAGAGCTAAGTGGAACTGATGGCTCTTCTTATCCAAACTAAGTCTTCCTTTTTCCCACTGGGATCTGGCGTGGAGAGGAACCCTGCATATTTTCAACATCCCACAGCCCTGAATGGACTAAGACACTACCTCTGTGGTGTATTGATCCTATGAGAACCCAAAGCTCTTTTGTTTCATTACTTGTCCTTGTCCTCAACAACATCCTTGAGAAAACTATAGAAAACAATGATGGGATGGAAGCAATGTAGGTTTAAAAAGTCAGAAGTTCTGGAGCATCTGGGTGGCTCAGTTGATTCAAGCATCCCAACTCTTGGTTTGGCTCAGATCATGACCTCAGGGTCCGGGGATTGAGACCTGTGTCTGACTCTGTGCTCGGCATGGAGTCTGCTTGTCCCTATACCTCCCCACACCCTTGCTGTCACGCTTTCTCTCTCTCTCTCTCTTCTAAAATAAATAAATCTTAAAAAAAAATATCAGAAGTTCTGTATTCAAAACTTTGATGAGCCATTTAAGAATTCTATAACCCAAAGCTCATCATGTAAGCTAGGATTCATTTTACTCATGATCAAAGTGAAAGTAACAATATATGTCTACAAGGATGAAGATAACTTATATGATATTGATTTTCACAGAGTTTAACAACCTGGAAGATAAATATTGATTGATAAACACACAAATCCCCAATATATTCTAAATTTCATTGTAAATTTACTTATAGACCTAATTCTGGATGTTGGAAAAGAAAGGAGGACAGGAGCATTAAGTCAAAATGACTGTCACATGGAAAGGCTGATGTTGCTGGGGAATGGTAGGCAGAATTCTTTTTTTTTTTTTAAAGATTTTATTTATTTATTTGAGAGAGGATGAGAGGAGAGAGAGAGCACATGAGGGGGGGAGGGTCAGAGGGAGAAGCAGACTCCCTGCTGAGCAGGGAGCCCAATGCGGGACTCGATCCCGGGACTCCAGGATCATGACCTGAGCTGAAGGCAGTCGCTTAACCAACTGAGCCACCCAGGCGCCCGGTAGGCAGAATTCTAAGGTGGCTCTAAGATTCTAAGATTCATGTCCCCTGATGTATAATCACCTCCTCTTGAGTATGAGGGGATAGTAGTTCCTGTGATTACATTAGGACATATGACAAGGGTGATGTGAGAGGCACTCCTATGGTTATGTTGTTACATAATATTCCATGTTGGTAGCAGACTGGATAGGCATTTCACTGTTGGCTTTCAAGAAATAAGATGGCATGTTATAAGGGAGAGAGACAGAGGGAGAAACAGACTCCCTGCTGAGCTGGCAGCCTGACGTGGGGCTTGATCCCAGGACCTGGAGATCATGACCTGAGCTGAAGGCAGACGCTTAACCATCTGAGCCACCCAGGTGCCCCTCAGCCCACATTTTGAACTCAGCCTGGTATAACCCTGAACAGAGGACCAGCTAACCTGGAATTCTGACCCACATAACTGAGATAATAAATCTGTTCTTTGTAAGTCACTAAGTTTGTGGTATTTCTGCAGTAACCGAAAAATATATAAGGACTTAAGGTAAAATGATGCCTGGAAGCTATGAATGTTCTCAGAGTGGCCTCAGGAAAAATGGATAAGAGGACCTGGGCAGATAAATTACTTGTAAGTCTGAGTATATTTGAGACCTCTACCCTCACCCAGTTGTTGGAGCTGAGACTTTATGTATATCGGCTAAGGAAATAAGTCAGTCTCATGAAAAATAAGAGACAGCGAAGACAATAACAGAATTGGCTTAAGTAAAATGGTGATCAAATTGCCTCATGAATAAAGAAGATTTGCTCTAGACATGCCTCCATCTTAAAAAAAAAAAATGAGAATTAACTTGTTCTTTAAAAAAATAAGATTTTTCCAAAAGATTTCTTTGACAGATATAGTTTCTTCATATTTTTTTCACAGAACACTGTAAAAATAAATTTTAAACTATATATTTGAAGCTGCATTAAGCTTGGTTATATTATTTAGAATGATACACTGTTATGTCCATTTGATAGTTGACTATCAAGTCAAATTTGGGGGGATAAATACATAAAATAAATCATGTGATTTCACTTCCTCAAGTGTCCCAATTAATTAAATCTTCAGATTAGGGTTTGTTGGCCCTGTAAACCTCAAGAGGATAGAAAGCAGAAGCATTGTTGGAGCTGAGCACCAACTTCAGGCAGTAGTTTTGGGAATTGTGTAAGCGCCTTAGAGAACTATGAGGCTGGAGGGTCTGTTTATCTGAGTTGAGAGTCTGGAGTCCCCAGTAGTTACAGATTTATGAATAGCATAATAAAGTTCTGGGAAATCTTGTCTTCATTCCATGTACTGTGATTACCTCCCAGACTAGACTGAGCTCCCTAAAAGAGGCAAGATTTTACTCTTCCTTTATATCCCCAGGTGCCTGTGGAAAGTCTCACACATGATAGAAATCAAGTAATTTTAACCAAACTGTGCTAAGTAAATTTACTGAATATACATAATCTAGTTATCTGTGATACTGATCTATGACATGTCCTTCAAAAGCTGGTTCATACCCCATGTTGCCCAGGAATCTTTCCATGATTGACTGCATAATTCTCATTTATTATGCCCTTAAGACTTTCATTATCAGTGTGTTCTGTTTAAATGTGTATTTCCCAGTGTTCCCATGGGGCCAGCATTTTCCTCTGTCTCTTATATTCTATTCTGTACTCCCCAGAGTCAGATCCTGTGTCTTTCAGTTCGTTTGCATGTCCAGATTGCCTTGGTCAAGCACCTGTTCACAGGAGGTGCAGGATCAATATTTTTTCCAAGTGACTAATACTTGCCAGTATTTGCGATTGTTGTATTTCATCTTGGTTTAAATCCCATAGTAGGTATATTTTCTTCTGACTTAGGCTTCAGCATAACAGATGGAATGCGCCTGCACATTGATCTCTCTTGAGGTGGCAGAGTGAAACACTTTGGTTGTAGAAAAAATTGTTTAGAAGCTTCTCAGTTGACCCCTTTGTGTACCAGATCGACATTTTGTGCAGCTAGTTTTATCTTTGCTTAAACTAGTATTGATCAAACTATCAAAGATTGTGTTATAGTTTGAACAGCTGTTCTTGAAGCACCACCAAAAATAAGGGTTTGCATTTAAATCTTTAAATCAATCCACATCTTGTTGGCTATCACAGAGTTTAGATGGTAGGGAACTTGTTTAATTTTTTTTCAATCTTATTTACCACAAGAGAAGCTATAATGGTATTTGAGCACTCTTAGGTTTTTTCTCATTCACTGTTCAGTTTATTATACCTTCTACCATTCATTCCTACCCTTTGACCTCTGCCTCTACAGAAGTGCAGTTTTCTAAGAACCCTTGTTTAGATGAAGAATCAGCGCTGGTAAATGCTTTGTGAAATATTGAAGGGCTCTGCTGGAATCTTAGGCTGATTTACCATAATCACACACACACACAAAGAAACAAAAAAACATTCCGAGAAAACTTGTAGGATACCTTGAAACAGCTTAAAATGAGCTTTATTACAAGATGGGTGATTAAATTATTACATGAGAAATTAGAACTTGTGATATTTGCAGTGAGGACATTCTTAAATCTCACTGCTGAGAAATGTGTAGGGTTTTAGCAGAGATTTGGAAAGCTTTTAGGCTTCTATTTCTCAGGTAAGCCTTGGAAAGACTAGCTTTCAGCTGAAAATGGGTCACAGCAAGAGAATAGTATTAATTACAGCTAAACCCTCCAGAGAACTCTACTACAAGGCTACAGATATAAAGGTTAAAACAAATTCCACAGATTTGCAAAATTCTTTATTTATGCTTACACAGATTCAGAAGCACTCTTAGCATAAATCAAGCTCTGGAGTTAACTCCACCTAAAAAAAATACAACAAGCATTTAGTGTGCCTCTCCTTGATCTTACATGATTACTGTAGGATTATCATTTTTAAAATATTTGTTCTGCATATGTTTATCTTTACAATTATTTGCCATCAAAAACTTGATTGTTGATGATGCTCTGTTAGGTTATTAATGGAGGTAGGGGATTAAAACTCCCAAACCTATTCCCAGAATCAGTGCCACTTGAAGATTTAAGTAGATTTAATAATGCTCAGAACTTTCTTAATCACAGATATTTGCTATGAAGTATGGGGCAGAAAAAAATTCCCATATATTTCCCTCTCCCTTCTTACTAATATAGGGCTGCCTCTCTAATATGCTTTCTGCAGGGCTTGAAATTTCCAGTCTGGACCATTATTAATCAGCCACAGCACACCGTGGGTTACTTTATCAAATCATGACAGAATGAGTATGGAGAGGAAATACGAAATGAGATGGGGAACTGAGGGAAAGTGAGAGCAGGAGATCAGGGTGGCTTCAGGAAGGGTCATGGAAAAATGTAGACAGAGAACTTACCATAATCAAGAGGAAGATATGAAAGTTTAGGGACATTTTGTGAATTTTGTATCCCAGTGACAGTGGGTCTCTAATTCATTTAATGAGTAGGATAGAGATGCTAAATGCCCTGATGGGCAGACTGTTGAATAGAACAAAATATTAACCCATTTGTTCCCTGACTTTTGAATGCCCTGCTAGACATTCAGAAAAAGTTTACCTGAGCCAATCTATATTCCATTTTATAAAGACATATTTTTTTGTGTGTCCATGGTTTTACTATTCAATGAGCTTTGCAGTAAAGCAACGGAAGTCTAAGTCAAATGTTAATTTGAGCTCCAGAATTGTTTGCAATTTCAGAAATACATGTCACTGGTGGTGATGATGATGTTTGTTGTTTTGTTTCACAAATATAACTGTATTTGTAGATGCCACACTGTTGGCAAATTTATATAGATGTGTTTATCCTCTCCTTCATTGTGACTTCTACTGTAGCCATTCTCAAGGTTTTACCTATTGACATATATTTTATTATATATATTTTATTATAAATTATTTTCCTTTCATTTATCCTCTATAATCCTCTATAATTAATTAAATGTGAATATAAATGATATTATGGATTTAATGCAAGATAATAAAGATAGCTTTACTTACATATATGTGTTATAAGATAAGGACATTGCACAGGATAAGGTGGAAAAGAATGAACTTGGAATATGGGAAAGGCCTCAAGAAGGCCTTTGGGAAAGAAGAGAATAAAGACCCTGAGGACATACTTTACTTAGTCACTGACAGCCCTAGTACCAAGTCAAGTACAGATAAAATATTTTGACAGAAGCAGAAAGAGGGACAAATTGATAAAAAACAAATTCATTTAGGCATTTAATAAATATGAAACTACAAGACTGTAATAGGGGTGGAGATTCACAAAGGAATTAGTCCATGATCCTCAAACTCAAGTAACTCTGGTAGGAGAAAGAGATGCATATATAAATGATTACAAGACAAGGAGGCAAGTTCAACTCTAGATGTGAGGTGATCTAATCAAGTGTGGAGGAAAGGTGAGCTGGGGAAGACATCTCAGAGGAGATGGACTGATTGGAACTTAATTCACTGGTAAGATTTAGCAGTACGAGAGGGAGTGTTGAACAGTCTCAGAGGAGAAAAACACTGTGACCAGTTACAAAACCCAGGGGAAGACTCCAGCTCATGAAAGATAGCAAAAATCATCACTATAAAGACCACCAGGGGGCGCCTGGGTGGCTCAGTCGTTAAGCATCTGCCTTCGGCTCAGGTCATGATCCTGGGGTCCCGGGATCGAGTCCCACATCGGGCTCCCTGCTCAGTGGGAAGCCTGCTTCTCCCTCTCCCACTCCCCCTGCTTGTGTTCCTGCTCTCGCTCTCTCTCTCTCTGTCAAATAAATAAAAAAATCTTTAAAAAAAAAAAAGACCACCAGGGATAGAAGTTCAAAGGCTTCTGCCCATTGCATCTTGGTATTGCAGTCACTATGGAAAACACAACATGTTAGGCATGGATGACACAACATGTTACTTATATTTACTTACATATAGAAGAAACAGAGCAAGATCAGTTTTAATAGTGGACATTGGTCCCCTGTGGCCAGCATGAATCTCCAGGCCACCAATGGAAGGCAGTTTGCCTACATGCAGCCTTCTGCTGCTATGGTAGAAGGATCCCAACCCTCACCCATGGAATATGAAATCCTGAAAATTGAAGATGTGTCTGAGCGCCACTGACATACATGCTTAAACAGAAAAAAAGGAACACTTACTGAGCATGTAACAGGGAAAGATGTTCCCACACAAGGTGACAAGCCTGGCACAGGCAGTATGGGCTCTTCATCTTTCAGTAAGGGTGTGTTCCTATCTCAAGGCTCAATCTTATGTAGCCAAGGAGGGCTCATGAAAAGACTGCATGAAATGAGTGCTTTTCCCAACAGGGAGGCATTAGATTGTTGGCAAAGAGAAGTATAGAGAAGAAACAAGTAAAATGATATGAACAAGATATACCCTGATACGTGTGGGAAATCTCAAGCAACAGCTATCTGTGAGTCAGGAGAAAGGCAGGGATTGGATCTTTGAGGACCTTAGTAGTTATGTAAGAACTGTAATATTTTTTATAGAATAGAAGATTTTTTTGAGAAATCTTTTAGGTAGCTGTGAGGAGGAAGGTGTTGAGGCAGATAGAAGAGGAGACGAAGGATAGTGGATACATTACTGTACTAATTTGAGAGCTAATGAAGAACTACAATAGGGTAATGGGACCACTACCCATGCACCATCAACAAGGTTCTACACTGATTGGTCTGAGTTGGGTACCAAGTATTGGAATTTTTTCTAAGCTCCTCAGGTAATTATGATACCTAATAAAAGTTAAGAAGCACTGAATTAGATAATTACTTAGAATAAATCAAAAGGACTTGACTGAGAAAAAGAGAATGAAAGAGAACGGAGACAAGGAGACATCTAGGATTGTGCCTAGAGTCCTATTTTGGAAAAAATCTGCAAATGGTGATGTTATTAATTCAACTAGAGGAGGTAAGAGATTGAATAACCTGAAGGGAAAAAATAATGCATTCCAAATGAGCATATTGAGTTCAAGGTGCCCATGGTATATCTGAATGTTGATGGTCAGCAAGCAAATAAATGTAACAGTTCAATACTTTGCAAGTTAATATAAAAGGTCAGTACTTTGTAAAAAGATGTGCAGTTTGAAGGTATAAATTTTAGAGTCATCAGTGTCTTGAAGGGGGTGTTAAAAACACACCAATGCGTATTATTCTTCAGGGGCAGGGTATAAAATGAGAAAGGCAGGAGACCAATGATGGAAATCTATACTGTATCAGCATTTCAGGAATGAATAGAGGAAAACTTGCCAATGGAAGTGGACAGAGGAAATGCTAAAGAGATTCAATAAGAATTAGGAAGGTGTGGAGTCATGAAAGCCAAGGAAGAACAGATTTTCAAGACAGCATTTGCTGCAATGAAGAAATGATCTGAGTTCAGAGCAGTAAAGTGTTAATTAGTCTTAGACTAGGGGCCATCAGTAACCTAAGAAAGGTACTTTTCAGGGCAGGTCAGCTTGATAGAGTGTTTTGAGGAGTGAAGGAGTGATGAGAAGTAGGGAGAGTGATCACAAATTTTTTTTTTGTAAAATTTGGATCAGGAAATCAATAAAGGTCTGATGGTGTTAATGTAGCTAGAGAAGGGCAATATGGCATGTTTGGAGAAGGTGGCTGTAGCGGTTGTCTTACTGAAAAGTGACAAAGGTAAAGAGGAGTATGAAGTTGATTTCTTTGGATTAAAGGGACAATAATTTTAAAGGTAATAAAAAAGGTAGCAAGTTTTTTTTTTTTCAACAGTAGAGAACAAATATAGTTAAATAAGGCAAGAATGGGTAGAGAGCTAATTAAAATTATACCTTAACTGAAAATTTTTTTTTTAAATTTCCCCTTTCAAAAATTGTTTTACATATAAATTGCAATTATTACATATTTTTAATATTAATATTTTAGGATTACAACATAGCTAGTAATTGAGGAGCTGAGGTTTAGATACCAGTTCTGTCTGATTCCAAAGTATTTCTCCTAGTCTCTCATACCCATCTCAATTTAAGAAGTTCATGAACATCATGCTATAATCTCAATCAAGATCAAGAAATCTGCCAAAATTATGAAGTAACTAGAAAGCCTTTGTAACTAAAAGTCAAGGACTATCCAAAAAAACTCCACAGCCTTGTGCTTGGTATTTCTTGGTTGTACTTACTGTGTAATCATTTTACATTTCCCTATACATTTCTCCTTGATAGATACCATCATCCATAAATCATCATCTCAATGTTGACAGAGTAATGGGCCTGTTGATTTTGACTGGTACTCACTATAAAACAGGCTTATCTGGAAACTTGCTACAACAGTTCTGAGTTAACAGATTTTCTGTCCTACTTTTAGACATTAGACATCAATTGAACACATCAGGATTGTTAATAATATTTGTCTTACCCACTTGCTGTTGAGTCTTAGGCAAGTGATGCAACCTGTGTAAGACTCAGTTTTCCCATTTCTTTTTAAAAATGGAAGTATATTCTTTGGCTGATCCCTTCAGTTAAAAAATGCAACAAATCTATGAGTTATCATGAAGTTGTGTGATGAGAGATAGTAGTTGAGGGAGTAATTAAAAACATAAAAGCTATTGGATATTTTATTTAATAATTCTATAGAATTATTCTATAGAATAATTATTCTAAATAAATAATTCAGGCTTAGTAAAGAGGCAAGTTTTCCTCTATAGAATGTAGTAAACACTTTAAGGCAAGTATAGATATAGTGATACAAATGCTCTTTCAGTTAACACCAGCTTATTGAGCACTATTATGAATGAAGCGCTGTTTCTAAGTTCTTGGCATTCCCAATATAGCCCATGTACCTGCAGCCTTGACTATCCCTAGGATCTTGTTAGAAATATAGAATCTCAGGTCCAAACTTAGCCATATTAAATTAGAACCAATGTTTTAATATAATCCCTAGGTTATTGATATATTCATTAAATCTTCTGAAACACTGGTCTTGGGGCTCCTGGATGGCTCAGTTGCTTAAGTGTCCGACTCTTGATTTTGGCTCAGGTCATGTTCTCAGGGTCCTGAGATTGAGCCCAGCATCAAGCTCCATGCTCAGTGGGGAGTCTGCTTGAGATTCTCTCTCTCTCCCTCTGCCCCTTCTCCCTGCTCAGGTGCCCCCTCTCCTTCTCTAAAATAAATAAATAAATCTTTAAAAAAAAGAAAGAAACACTGGTCTAGTTCAATTTTTCTCAGTGTGGAATATAAGGACCATCTACAACAGAATCCCAGATTCTGGGATTCTACACCTAGAAATTCTATTTCAATAGGTTTGCAGTGGGAACCTGGATCTTTATTGAAACAAAATTATTCTCATGTGATTTTTTTTTTTTTAAAGATTTTATTTATTTATTTGAGAGAGAGAGAATGAGAGACAGAGAGCATGAGAGGGAGGAGGGTCAGAGGGAGAAGCAGACTCCCTGCTGAGCAGGGAGCCTGATGTGGGACTCGATTCCAGGACTCCAGGACCATGACCTGATCCGAAGGCAGTCGCTTAACCAACTGAGCCACCCAGGCGCCCTCTCATGTGATTTTTAACTACATTTGGTTTGAGAACCACTGGTTTGGGCATGGGGGTTGCAAAGCTGGGGATTTAAGGAAATTGGCATAAAATTGGGAAGGCCATTGAGGCCAAGTGTGGCTGGATTGGTTTGGATCAAAAAAAAAAATGGTTTGGATGTGGACAACCATTCAAATGTGTTTTGATCATTGCAATACGGGCATCTTAAAGCAAGAGATTTATATTATAAAGTCTTCTGTTTGACCATAAATAAGTTCTGGTTGGATATATCTAAAGCATTATATTTGGGATCAAAATATGTTTTATGCTCGTGTATTAGTTTCCTAGGGGTGCCATAACAAATTACAACAAACTAGGTGGCTTATAAAACAGAAATTTATAAGTTCACAGTTCCACAGTGTAGAAGTCTGAAATCAAGGTTTTGACAGGGCACTGCTCTTTCCAATGACTCCGGGCAAAAATTCTTCCCAGCCTCTCAGATCTACTGATGGTTGTTGGCAATCCTTGGCATTCTTTGGCATGGAGATGCTTACTGCAATCTCCACCGCCATCTGCACATGGCCTTCTCTCCTGTGTGTCTTTCTCTGTTAAAATTTCCTCCTTCTTATGAGTACATCAGTCATATTTGATTTAGTATAACCTTATATTAATTTTATTACATCTGCAAAGAATCTATTTCTAAATAAAGTAACACTCATAGTTTTTGGTGAAAAGGAGTTTTGAGGGGACACTAACTCAATGTAGCTGGTGTTCTAATGAGAAATATGCAAATACATGTAAGTGACAAATCACTTATATACTGTTAATCTTTTCTTTGCAAAATGCAATAACACACCTTATGTATCAGAAAATTTGTGGCAGAATTGTAATTTCACTAATAATATTAAAAAATAAGGAAATGATGCTTATTTTATATTGGTAGATAAAATTTGTCCCCATAACTTTTCCATATGGTTGTAGGAATCCTATGTTTTAGCAACAATTACCTCTATCTTTGTATTCACATTCAATAAACATCATGTGTAAGTTGTAGATTAGAAATGAAGAAAGTTTAGCCTGATTACATGGCTGCTACTTCTGGCTATTGTGAAAGAAAGTTAATATATCTTAATAACAAGGATAGGCTAATGAAAAAATATTCTATCAGCTTAACTTATTCTTTCACCGGCTAAAACATACTAGACTGCATATGATGTTTCAAAATAACATGATTAGCTATAATTAACCTATTGAGCAAGTGAATTCATCTGTTCCACGGGTTACAGGACAATTACAAATTATAGAGAGTCTACTATTCTAAATAAATAATTCAGGCTTAGTAAATACTTGTTGATACAAAAGACACTGAAATATATGATAGGATAGTTCTTGCTAGTGAGAAGTGGTAGACAGTGGATAATAAATTTCTATGAGGTATTTGAGCTTTTCAGAAAATGCTTTATATGAAATTTTAAGGCTCTTATTGTAAATATGCAATATATAGGCAAAGGCTAAGAATTAAAAGATCATAGAAAGCAACAACAATAAAGTTCAAGTGTATGGCAATACAGTGTGAATTGAGACATCTCAGGATACTACTGTCCATAAATTTGGATATGGAATTTTTGCCTAAAATTACAGCTTTCAGAAGCGTACAACCTAGCACACGGAATTAAAATCTTAAACCAGTGGAACAAATCATAGCATTTGAACATACATTGGCTCTAGGTGGAAGAAAATTAAAAATTAACTGGTGAGAAATTACTAATTTGGAGGGATGCAGGTTTAGACATTCAAATTATATGCTCTACATAGTATAGCAAACACTACACTGAGAAATTAACTTAAAAAAAAAAAAAAATAGCACCTGGAAAAGAAGTCACTCTTACATTCCAGGCTGCCCAGTATTCCCTGAGAAAAAAAATCCTGCTGTTGATAAGTAAACAATAAGCAATTACAAAACAACAAGAAAATTGTCTACTGTGTAAAACAAAACAAAATAGTATTCTACTCCCAAGAAATCTAATACAAAATTTAAAATGTGGATAAGGACTATAAAATAAGTATAACTAAAGATTAAAAATGTAGATAAAGATACAGAAATTATGCAGATTGAAAGAAATACCATTTAAAAAGAGAAATATACCCAAGGAATTTCTAAAAATAAAACTGTGGTTCATGAAATTAAAATGGATGATTTAATAGTAGTTCAACTTCTGAGAGACTGCCAATAGTTGTATATAAAATTCTACATGAATAGCATTTTCCCTTAACACTTAAATACTATAATTCAGATAGTCTTCTGGCTTCCATAAGAAAGAAGGACTTGACATAAGAATAAACTTGAACAAATAAATCGATAAATATGTAGGCAATTTAAAAAGCACTGGATATGTCTGTTTTTGTGCCAGTACCATACTGTCTTGATGATGACAGCTTTGTAATAGAGCTGGAAGTCCGGAATTGTAATGCCACCACCTTTGCTTTGCTTTTTCAGCATTCCTCTGGCTATTCAGGGTCTTTTCTGGTTCCATACAAATTTTAGGATTATTTGTTGCATTTCTTTGAAAAAAGTGGATGGTATTTTGATGGGGATTGCATTGAATGTGTAGCTTGCTCTAGGTAGCATTGACATCTTCACAATATTTGTTCTTCCAATCCATGAGCATGGAACGTTTTTCCATTGCTTGTGTCTTCCTCAATTTCTTTCATGAGTATTTTATAGTTTTCTGAGTACAGATTCTTTGCCTCTTTGGTTAGATTTATTCCTAGGTATCTTATGGTTTTGGGTGCAATTGTAAATGGGATCGACTCCTTAATTTCTCTTTCTTCTGTCTTGTTGTTGGTGTATAGGAATGCCACTGACTTCTGTGCATTGATTTTATATCCTGCCACTTTACATAACATAATAATAAACAAATAAATAAAAATAAATAAAAAGCACTGGATAAAGAAAAATAATAAATCCATGCTTATTTTGCAGGATTTTAAATCAGAACAAAGCTAAATTTACATACAAGATAAAAGATGGGTATTTTCAAGAGGGATGACAAAGATGATGATTTACTTTTGATTTCATTATGTCAAATATAAATATTAGCATATAATCATTAAAATGTATTAGAGTGATTAAAGAGTTATATATATAAAAGTTGATAAATCTGTTTTTTAAAGGTGAAGATTAAATATGACAAAATGATGCAAAAATAAAGATGGTTGAAATAAACCCAAATATTTCACTTAATCACAACAAAATAAATGAATTAAACTCATACAATAAACACATTTAAACTGGATTTCAAAATGTAGTTTTATATTGTTTCCAAGTGATTTATCTGAAACATGACACAGAAATTGAAATAGTCTAAAAGTTGGTACTATAAATAAATGATCAAAAATAGAATATTGACACATATTAGTATCAGTTTTAAAGACTAGATTAAGGCAAAACACAGTTCAGGAATAAAAGGATCACTTTATAGTGAGAAAAAGAATACAACTTCACTGAAATAAAACAACAATTTGAAGACTGCAAACACCTAAAAAAATAACCTCTGAATAAGTAAAATCTGATAGAATTAAAAGGAGAAACTAACATTTTAGTACATTCTATTCAGTAATTGATAGAAAAAAAAACCATAAAAACTTATGAGGCAGAAATTTCTTCTCATGATGGAGGAGGAGGCTAGCATCCTCTTGCACAAATCCTTGGCAGGTAACAAGCATAAAAACTAAATGAAATTTTTGAAAAGAAATAATTATTTACAAAAAATAGGAATACATTCAATTGCTGATAGACCTTAGAAGGGAGTTTTGCCTCAAAAACTTGCAACCAGAGGGGTAAGAATTGTGAATTTGTCCCTTGCTGGTCCAGTAGTCTGGCCAAACCTCCATAATGATAGCTATGAAAAACTATAGTAGGAAAAATTCACAGCCTGTTTGGCTAGAGATACTTGAGATCAGAAGCTCAGAGCCAGGAGATAGCTGAAAATGTAAAGGGAAAATCCTGGCAGCACAGTTATTTCAGGAATGAGACCCAAATCTCAACATAAACTGCCCACATTCCTGTCTAATAGGTTAAAAAAAAAACATACAGGGAGACCCAGAGGCATGGCAGGAAAGCAACCAGAGACCAGAGATAAATCTACTCATGATGGAGCTACATGAAGCCAGATCTATAAGTTTGATGCTTTCCTTATCTGGGTGTATTCCCCAATCATGCTCCACTGAAGCAGCAGGAAGATTGACATGAGAGAGTGCAGAGTCCATAGGTGGCAAAGCAGCTGGAAATTTAGGAGGAATCCCCAGAAGCAAGGAAACCACAGAGAAATGTAGTCTATCTCTGCTCAAATTCTTCACAGAGAGAAGATCCACAGGGATCCAGGATTAAAAAGCATAAGAACAGAGCAAAGTTATCAGGAGCTGCATATCAAGGGAAAGATAATTTCCAGTTTGAACCCAGGTATGTTAACTGCCTACTATTGCAAAACCAAGAATCCACAGAATACAGCATAATCACAAACCACTATAATGTATTAGCTACACTGTCCAATTTTTCAACAAAAATTTATTAGACATGCATATAAACAGGCAAAGGTGACTCCTTATAGGGATAAATAATAATAGAAACTCTAGTGATGTTGGATTTAGGAGAGAGACTCCAATGCACATGTCATAAAAATGTTTACAAAGTGAAAGAAAATATGGCATAAGTGAATGTAGATGAGGAATTTAAATTGAGAAATTGGAATGCTATAAAGTATGGTAATTCAAGAGCTTAAAAGTAGAATAACAAAAAATAATCTCTAAATGGAATCAACATCAGATTGAGGAAGACAGAAGAAGGAATATATGAACTTGAAGATAGATTAATAGAAATTACTCAATCTGAAGAACAGAGATTAAAAATGATCAGATTCTTCATAACTTGTCAGGAAAATTATGCATAACTTCAACCCAAGAAGGATATGAGACAGAAAAAAAGTGAGTAGAAAGTGTATTATAAAGAAATAATAGCTGAAAACTTAACTTCCAAAGTGTTAATGTACAGATCTGAAATGGTCAACAGAGATGACTAAAAGCGTATCTCTCCTAGGCAAATTATAAACAAAGTGATAAAAGTCAAATACAGAGAAAATCTGAAAAACAAAATGATAGTTTACATAGAGAGAAATGATAAAATAGCATTGAGTTTTCATCAGAAAGTATGGAATTCCAAATTTTTGAAATATTTTGAAAGTGCTGAAGGAAAAGAACTGTCAGCCAAGAATTCTATATTTAGAATAGCTATCCTTTGAAAATGAAGGTAAGATAAAGACATTTTTAGATTAAAATAGAAAAAAAAAAAAAAGCTATTGCCAGTAGACCAGCAACACAAGAAAAGCTAAAGAAAGTTAAAGGAAAATGACATTCAATGAAAATTTGTATCATAAGAAGAAATGAAGAGCATCAGAAACGATGAGTATGTAGGTAAAAAAGATTATATACTTATTTTCTATTTTATTTTATTTATTTTTTTTTTAAGATTTTATTTATTTATTTGAGAGAGAGAGAACGAGAGACAGAGAGCATGAGAGGGAGGAGGGTCAAAGGGAGAAGCAGACTCCCTGCTGAGCAGGGAGCCCGATGCGGGACTCGATCCCGGGACTCCAGGACCATGACCTGAGCCGAAGGCAGTCGCTCAACCAACTGAGCCACCCAGGCGCCCTACTTATTTTCATTTAATATCATCAAAGGCTGATAAATAGATAAGCAAAAATCATGCATATAATTTAAGGACTTTTTAATAATATAAAACAAAGTTTTTAGAAAAAATATGACCTCAGATTAGACAAAGATTTATTATACAGGACACAGAAATACTTTATCAGAGTTAAAACTTCTAGGGACACCTGGCTGTCTCAGTTGGTGGAGCATGCGACTCTTGATTTGGGGGTTGTAAGTTCTAGCTCCATGTTGGCTACTTAAAAATGCAATCTTAAAAAAAATTTAAAAATAAAAAAATAAAAATAATTAAAACTTCTGCACAACTAAAGACCTCATTAGGTAGATGCAACAAGTCACAGACTAATAGAAAACAATCACAATACATATATCTTAAGCATATTTTTTATCTAGAATATATAAATATAGCTTTAAACACAATAATAAGATGACAAATAATCCAATGAAAAGGACAAAAGGCTTGAACAGACACATTGCAAAAGAAGATATGTAAAAGGCCAGTAAGCATATGAAAAGTTGCTCAGCCTTATTAGTCATCAGGGAAATGCAAGTTAAAAACAAAAACAAAAAACAAAACCATGAGATAACCCTACACACACAACAAAAAAGGTTAAAATTAAAAACCACTGATGATGCCAAATGCTGATGAGGAGAATGTGGAATTATTGCTGTTAGTAGTGTAAAGTTTTAGAACTACTTTGCAAAGCAGTTTAACTGTTCTTAAACATACACCTACTCTATGGCATAGAAACTCCAGTCTTAGGTGTTTATCCAACAGAAGTTAAAACACGTGTCTATAAAAGGACAAAAACATGCTTTGTGGCTTTAATCCTATAACTTCACGCTGAAAATGGCCAGCTCCACAGTGAAAAACTGTCCCTCAACCAGAAGATGGATAAACAATGGTGGTAAAATCAAACACGGACTGTTCCACTGTACCTAGACAAATGTATCCAGTGAAACATGCATAACTGATGAATCTCAAACATATGTTGAGAGACAGAAGCCAAATGTGAAGAATATATACTGGATAATTCCATTCATATGAAATTTGAGAATAAGCAAAATTAAACTCTAGGGCTACAAATAAGAATCTTAGTTACCTTTCAGGTGGGAGGGGATTGGTAGAAAGAGATGCCAGAGATTTAGTCAATGACAACAGTGTTTTATATCTTAACTGAGGTGGTGGTTACATGGCTATAGACAATGAGTTCTATGACTCATCAAAGTGTATGTAAATTTTCTACCAATAAAAAGAGTGTTTCTTTATGTGCCTCTAAAACTCTTGTCTTTATTTAACAGTTTAAAATCTTAAAATTTCAGAAATCACATCTTACTGTTTTCTGTCACTTGATTTATATGGTTAAAGTCAATATAGAAACAAACCTTTCTTCTTTGGTTTATGTGGCTTTTCTTATCTTTTACGTCTTAATTTTCCCGGCAACTTAGGTCCACTTAGTCTTTTTGTCTGAGGCATATGGATTTGATATCTTCCATTATGTGACATACATGGCTATCATGTGTCACCTCCTATATACTCAAGATTTTCCCTTATTTTATTTAATAACTTGCTCTAGGACCCAACAGTTCCCATCCAGTCCCTTAATATGGATCCTTTTAGGAAATCTTGTTAATGCCTATCACCGATTGCTCAGACTTGATCAGTGCTTGATGTTTTCCTAATTGTAGTGTGAATTAGCTTTCGGTCTGAGCTCCAGTATTTTTTGGTGTCTCGAAATAGTCTTTCAGTCGTTGGTAGTCAATGTGCCTAGAAGGAGCCCTCGTGACCTTATAATTTTCATATCACTTTCACGTATCATGTTTCTGCCTCCTAACCCCACTATGTATAGCTGTTTTTATCATCTTCTATTTGGTATTTTCTCAGACTCATAAAGCCCCTTGTTTGTTTGTTTTTTCAAATAGCACAACACTACTTAAGTAAACAAATATGTATTGAATGCCCACTCCATCCCTATTATAATCCTAACGAATGAAACCGACAAGGAACCTGCCTTCAAGTTGCGTTTTTCTCCTGACACTTGCTACTTTAGCTTTACCCACCAGAATATGCTTTGCACTGGGAACTCTGCCTAACAATCCAGTTCCCTTCTTTTTTTCCAGTTTTATTGAGAAATAATTGACATACATCAGTGGACAAGTTTAAGATGCACAGCATGATGTCTTGATTTACCTAGATTGTGAAATGATGACCACGAAGAAATTAGTTAACATCCATCATGTCATATAGCTACAATGAAAAGAAATGTTCTCCTTCTTGAGAACTCCTAGGTTCTACTCTCTTACCTCGTCCCCTTCCTTTTATCTTTCATAATCATAAACTAATCCCGTGGCCTTTAGTGCTAAGCCTGTGCGCCTAACTTCTGATGCCCAGCTCATCCTGCATTGGGACCAAAACAAACAAATTTGCCAAGATGTTTGATTTCTGACAGCAAAACCATGCCTGGTCACCTCCTATTGATTCAATCAAATGTTCTTCATCTTTCCCGTTTCACAGCAAAGCTAACCTAAATATTCTGGATTGCTTTCCTTATCTAATCAAAAGTAGCTTCTTGAGACCCAATTTATCATACTATACCATTTTTAATTGTTTTCTTAGCATTACAACTTTTAATGCTCGCCTATGGGTACGTTTGTTTGTTTTCCCTCACTAGTTCATAAGCAATATCAGAGCAATTCCTTTTTCTGTCTTATTTACTAGAATACTGGCTAGGGAGAGAGTGGCCATTAAATAAATATTTACTAAATAAATTAAACCTTAGTGCTACTGCAAACTATTTAATGAAACAAGAGACTTTATCTTTCTGAATCTCAGTTTCCTAAAATGCCAAATGGGAGTGTTAAAAATAACTATACTTAGAGGTATTATGAACAGGAAATATAGCATGTCAAAGTGAACTTAAAATTACAAAATTTCTTTAAAAAAAGATTTATTTTAGAGAGAAACAGATTACATGCACATGAGCTGGGTGGGGCACAAAGGGAGAGAGAGCATCTCAAGCAGACTCCCCGCTGAACATGGAGACCCATGTGGGTCTCGATCTCAGGACCCTGAGATCATGACCTGAGCTGAAACCAAGAGTCAGATGCTTCATCGACTGAGCCACCCAGGGGCCCCAAAATTACAAAATTTCTAACATGCTTTTATTTTAAGTTACTTTCCTGGCCACATTGAAGAGCATATACATTCAGGTGTTACCCTGAAGTTGCTATAAGGCACTTAAAAATAAGAAAACTTAAAAATAGTAATGACATTTTAATAGTCCAGGACACTAAATAGGTATAGGATTAAATAAGATATACTTCCAAATGTGGAGGAATTCCACTTACTTAGATATCCAAATCATGGGGCAGTATGAAACGTTGGAACAACGTAGAGACCTGCTAAGTTACTCCAATGTCTGGAGTCAAGTCCCAGCTAAAGGCAGAGCCCAGATCCAGACAGCTTCCCCTGCTTGACCATGTGAAGCTGTGCCCAGGATGAATGATTCCAGGGTGAGGGCGGATCAGCCTTTCATGTGCCAGAGGTGGTGGACAGAGGTCTCTAGAGGTAAGGAAAACAAGAACAGGCTTCTGAAATAATTAAACAACTTTGAATAACAAGGAGTTCCTTGTTATTGCAGGTTCCTTGTCGGTTTCATTTGTTAGTGATTAATTATTCCTGGTTCCCCTTTCCCTTCCTCTTCTCTATAATCTGTGGCTTTTTAAGCATTTTCATGTTACTCCTTGCAGCATTCCACCCAGGGCTGGCATGGGTCCTAAAATGATACTCTATCTTAATTTCCAATATCTCATTATTCAGCAATCAGGAGCTCTCGAGAGGAAATAACCTAATATATTAATTATTATTTAGGTGCAGATGACTAACAATTACTGTCTTTAATTCTCTCCTTTTCTCTTCCTGGGGTTGGGGAAAGGTACCTGTCAACCCAAATGAGTAAATTACAGAATTTCAGGTGATAAAAGAGATATAAAAGAAACTAGTAGAAAGAGAGACACTGTTAGAACTTAACAATTTCAGTGAACATTTAATCTGTTAAGTTGGGATTGAAGCAGAGGTTCAAAGTTTGCATTCTATTAAAGTAAAAATGTATCTGCCCATAAGATATCAAGAGTTGTGACAGGGATCCATCTATACCTGGATAATAAAATACTGGTTAAAAATATCAATATGAATATAGTACCAATGATCTGGATGAAAAATAAGGCTTTATTCTAAACACAGACATTCACCTCCATTGGAATAAACGGCTTGTTCAGTTATCTAGAATGTCTAAGGATTGCTCCTTTGAGGTGAATTCTTTATATCATATTGATCTGGGCTTAAGTCCTTCCCAAATTTCTACCCAAGTAAAGATTGTGGGTTTTGGCGGGGCAGGGGGTGTGTTTTTGTTTTTCTTTCTCGAAACGTTCTTTCCCTAGAGTAATCCCCCAATGGTACAATATTCAGTTTTTGAAAAACTTTATAAAGAGGTTAATGATGTTGGTCACTCTGCATCATAAAGTTCTTATGATCTATTCAGCAAATAGCAGTTTTTAATGAGCTCAGTTGCCTCAAAGATAAAAGTATGTTAAGGTATCCAAGATGATAAAGTATGCATTGTGCAGCACTAATCATAATGGCTTAATTAGATGTTAATGTGGATTTTACGTTCATTAGAATTTAATGGTAACTGAATTTTTAAGTGTTCAGTTAGTCAGCAATTTCTAACATCACAGTCCTGGTGAGGAGATATTTTCAAACCCAGAACTTGGTAAGAGAGTTGGTGTCAATGTAAATTATACCCCAAAGAGAAAATTCCCATTTCTCAAGTCTACATTTCATGCCAAGTGATAGCAGGTGGTGAAGTCAGACAGGGCATAAATAACACACCCTCTATTTATGACCAGCCCTATTTATGACCAGTCCTATTTATGACCAGAGGTAGCGGCTGCCATCTGGCATAATTTTTAGAGGGTATTGAAAGGTCATTGTGACCAAAATATCGATTTAGTATTATTTTGTGATTTGGAGTCAGGTAGCATTTATTGAGCTCTAACTATATGTCAGGTGTTCTCTCAGGGGCTTTCACATATGCTATCTTAAAAAAAGTCCTAACACAAATCCTATTTTTACCTCTGTTTATTAGATCAACAGTTTAAGGCTTGGGGAAGCTAAGAAGTTGCTGAAGATGATACATAAACAATACCTAGACAATATGTAGTTAAGCTGAGTTAGATACATCTCTAATTCTAAGTACAGAATATACAATTTTCGTGGACATTGTCACTAGTCATAGGTCTTCTGAAGACAGGTGCATTTTAGCTGTTCCTCCTACACTGACATTTAAAAAGGGGAACATATCATAATCAGCTAATATTTCGGCTCTGAAAAGCAGTCTTATGAACCAAAGTACATTATGGTTTACCTAAGGCTCTATGTATAAAACTTAAAACAAGATATTGACAAAACAGAGGCTGCTCAATGATGGACAGCATGGGTAATGAACAAAGTCTTAAACTATTAGAAAAGACTGTTATAAGATCCATATGTGTCTTCAAGTATTTGGAAGAAATATAAGAGATGTTTTATATATTGCAAGACGACTGTAGGGTTAATAAGAGAATACATGGCTAGAGATGTCTAAAATATAATGTGCTCCCAGGGAGGTAGGAAGTGCCCTATAAATGTCCAAGAGAAGGCTGAGTAAATGCTTCACAGTAATGTGGAAGGATTCAGCAAGCAATGTGTTGATTGAGTTATATAAATTTTAGGTCCTCTCTCCAACTACTACATAATACAATAATGAATAATCTGTTAAATTTCTGAAGATGAAGTTGTGTAAAGCTTACAACAGGGTGGAGCTCAAGAGATTTTCAAAACTTCATTGAAGATAGGTTTAGGAGAACTTGCGTGACTCAGCACAAGTGGAGGCCACTCACTAGAGCTGCTTTGGAAGGTAAATGCTACGTACAAAAAACTAAAGTATAATTTAAGAACCAGCTAGAATTCATCCTGACCGATAGAATTTCTCATTCTCTTTGTCACAGCGTCTCAAATTTTAGCATTATTGACATATGCAATTGTTTCTTAATGGCTGGTTGATATCTTGTAGAATTTCTGTTAAAATGTACACACCCCACAGGAGAGTGACACCATAAGCTTTTATCAACTAGCATTTTGAAGAAGTATGACAGCTGCATCAGACTCCAGCTCTGGGGGAATATGGTGGAAGGTTCATACTGAAACCTATAAGGAAAGGGTCAAAAAAGGGAGAAGAATTAGAAAAGAGATTGAAAAGTACAGATGGAAAGTTACAAAGGCAAAGTTTTTGGAAGGACTTCAGGATTAGTGTTTCTCAATAATTCCTTTAACGTGAATTCTTTTCAAAAACTCTGCAACTAGATGGCGCGTAGGGGCGCGTGCGCGTGCGCACACACACACACACTTTCTCATCAAATGTATGTTCGTAGTGATCACATTTCCTCATACAATTAAAAGCATGTTCATTTCCTTTTTAAAAATAATTTTGAAGTACTATCTATATACAGAAAAGAGCAAGTATCTGTGTTGTTCATAAAGTAAACACACATGCATAAATCACACCCTGATCAAGGAATAGATTATCTAATTTTAAGAAGCCCCTTTTTCAGTGTACTCCAAGTTATTAGCTCCTTTCCTCCTCAGAGAGACTATCGTCCTGATTTCTACCACCGTATCTGAATGTAGCCTATTTTCAACTTTCTTAAAATGGAATAATTTGTCTTGAATTTAGCTTCCTGTCCTGAACAGTAGGTTTGTAAGATTCCCCCATGTTCTGTCCTTAGTTTGTTCATTTTCATTGACATATACTATTTTACCATATAAATGTGCCATGATTTACCTATTATTTCTGATCCTCATGATTTAATCTGGGGCATTTCCATACAAAATCTCAGCAGAGCAGGTTTTTCTGTTAAGAAATTGAAAATATATTTGTAAAACATGAAAACTCAGATAACCAAGAATGGCCAAAGCAATTTGTCATAGACTGTAGTTTGAGGACAACACCGCCTGATTTTAAGATTTACCAGAAAATCACAGCAATTGAGGCATTAGTGAAAGTAGTGACTTCTAAAACAGAACTGGGAATTGAGAAATAGTCCCACACATATATGGCCAATGGATTTTCAACAAAGGTGCCAGTAAAATTCAATGAAGAAACAAAAGTCTTTTCAACAAATGATGCAGCAGTAACTGTGGAACAATTGAACTGCAGCTTTAGCCTTGCACCTTAACAAAAATTAAGTCAAAATGTAAAAAGCTAACACTCAATAGGTCTAGAAAAATATAGTAGAAAAATTTTTGCCACTTTAGCTAGGCAAATATTTCTCAGATAGGATACAGAAAGCACAAACCATGTAAGAAAACATCATAAGTTGTATGTCATTAAAATACAAAAATTTAAAACAAAAAAATAAACAACTTTCTTTTTGAAAGACACCATTAAGAAAGTGAAAAGGAAATTGTAGACTGGGGGAAAAACATTTGCAATACATAGAGCTGACAAAGGATTTGTAACCAAAATATATGACATTCTTTAAACTTATCAGATGGCACAATGTAGAAACGGTCAGAGGAATTAAACAAATTACACAAAGAAAAAAATATCTAAAGAGCAAAAAATATGTGAAAAAGGTAATCAGCATTAGTCATCAGGAAAATCCACATTAAAACCATAACAAGATTACACTATACATCCATTAAAAGAGCTAAAATTTAAAAGAATGGTAGTTTCAAGTACAGGGGAGGATGTGGAGCTGTGGTATATATATATATATAAGAAGCTGTATAGAGAAAATAAATAAAATTTTCAGTTCAGTTTCGATAATTTTGTAGATTTTGCACATATGCAATGACATACAGACAGCCCCTCTTAGGATGACAACCGAAGTTACGATGATGGTTCGATTTGTGATTTTTTCAGCTTTACAGTAGTACAAAAGCAATATGTATTCAGTAGAAACTGTACTTCTAGTTGCAAATCTGGATCTTTTCCTGGGCTAATGATATGCAGTAGGGTACTCTCTTGCGATGCCAGGCAGTGACAGCGAGCTGCCTCTTTCAGGCTGCCCGATCACGAAGGCGAACAACCCATAACTTATGGCCATCGTGTACCTGCACAACCATTCTGTTTTTCACTTTCAGTACAGTATGAATGAATTACATGAGATAGTCGACATTTAGTATAAAATAGGCTTTGCATTAGATGATTTTGCCCAAGTGTAGGCTAATGTAAGTGTTCTGAGCACGGTTGAGGTAGGCTAGGCTAAGCTATGATGTTTTTTAGGTTAAGGGCATGGAATGCATTTTCAACTTGACAATATTTTCAACTTACAATGGGTTTGTCGTGACATAACACCGTGGTAAGTTGAGGAAGATCTGTACATGTACACCTCCGTTTTTTGTCAATTCACAGATGATAGCAATGAACCTTTAATGGTTGTAAGGACAAGTGACTTTGAAAATGTGCTAAAGGTAGAATGATATGACTTATTTTTTATACCAATATACATGGGAGAGTACAAGTATGCCTGAACATACGTCTATAGACAAATCTTTCTAGTAATCTGTTGAAACAGCAAATGACTTTTTAATTAATTGTCTTACTGCTTAAATAAAAATCAAATTATCTTGCTTGAAACTATGTACTTATTTATGTTTCTGTCTATTCATCTATAAATACAACTCTATATTATAACCACATATGCTTATCTACATGTAGGAATAGAATAATGAGACACTTTTAACTGTGTTACTCTATAATTTTTGCATTGTTTGCATTTTCCTACAAAAATGATGTATTTAGTAATTCAACATATATCCAATATGAAAATATCAATTAATTGGTATTTTTTAGTTGAATAAATAATCTGTACTTTAGAGGCACCTGGGTGGCACAGTCTGTTAAGCGTCAGACTCTTGATTTTGGCTCAGGTCATGATCTCATGGTCATGAGATCAAGCCCCGCCTCCAGCTCTGTGCTCAGCTGGGAGTCTGCTTGAGATTCTCTCTCTCCCTCTCTGCCCCTGCCCCACCCAGCTCTGTGTACCTGCACACTCATGGACTCTCTCTCTCTCTCTCTAAAATAAATAAATATATCTTAAAATAATCTGTACTTTACATTGCAAAGTAAAAGCTATAGTGAGATACAGATAAAGGAAATTTGGAGCAAATATTCAAGCATTTGATACCTAGTTTCTACTAGTCTTCTTTTGCATCTGGGTATTTCCAATATATCATGCTCATCTGTGGCCTCTCCAACTCTCTAAATGTGATTTGACTTAGTCACTCTGATCCTGCTCTAAGACTTATTTTTCACCTTTAAACCAGCTCATCTGTTGGATTCTGGGCTTGTTTTATTTATTCTATTTCAGACAACTCCCCTAAGCTTCAGTTAGCTTCCTGTCACTCCCCACCTCTATCTCTTCCTGGTCAGGTCACTAAGCCTCATTTTCATTATCTGTGAAATGGAAATAATAATGCTTCCTCCAAGTGCTGGAAGGAACTTTAATTGATAAATGCAGGGGTGTTGTAAACTAATTTTCACATTAAGGAATTAGGAAAGAAGACTCGGAAGGATACTAAAGAGGAACCTCAAGCACCATTGTTGAAATTTAGACAAATGACTTAGCAAAATGGTATCTAGTCTTTTTACAAACGTCCATATATCACAGTGACCATCAGCATTTTTATTCAAAAATCCCCCAACTACACAAAAAGGTGAAATATAATTACAGTTGTAAAACAGTGTCATCTTAATCTTTTCCCTACTTATTGGAAATTTGATTTAGGGGAAGGGAGGGTGGGTAGCAACAGAAATTTTTCTAAGGGAGCCAGTCATTAAAAAAACATTGTTAACAATTGTTCTGGCCTACTTCTCATATTCTCACTTGGCTTCTTGCCCAGATTTGCACAAATCACTAATAATGCCCAAAATAATTCATGAATATAGAGAAAAGGGAAGGGGGGGGGGCAAAAAAGGAAAAGTGAACTCAGGGGGAAAAAAATAACATCAGTTTTTAATTACTGGGGCATTAATGAAGACAGTGAATCAAATAAACAGTTTGTTCTCCAAGTGTTATCATGCAAAACACAATAAACTTGAAAGTTCCTGAAATAACACTTCACAGCAAGTAAAGGAAAATGCCCTATAACAGTCCTTGAAAGAAGAAATGCATTATGATTCCTGGTTGCAGGTTCTAATCTAATCTCCATAGAAATGGAATTCCAATTGGGCCTCAGAGATATCTTACAAGCACACTATAATCCCAACTTGAGAGAGAAATTCAAGTTAACTGAAATTCAGTTTATTCTCACGGGAACAGTTAGACTGAACTACTAGGAGGGACCAAATTCAAGTTCTTAAAAGTGGCCTGGATGAATTCTAAAATAAACCCAAAGAGCTAATATTAGACTATGAAGAAACATAGTTTGTTCTCCCGTCCTCTCTCCCTCACCCTTCCCCCTCCCACACTTCTGTCTCTTTTCTCACTATTTCTACCCTCATCAGCCTCTTCCATCTCTCTTTTCATTTTCTTTCACAAATAGGAAATGATTATGAAGATGCAAAAGACAAAAACGCCTCTAAGCTACACAAAGATTCAGGCATCTTTAGACACAATAAAATACATATTTAATGACAACTGTAACAGAGAGACTCTGTAACATATCCATGGAAACACAGTTTTTATTTTTATTTCAACAAAGTCCTTTTGATTAGTCAGGAATAAACATTTTTTTCTTAAATGTTGATGATCTAATTTTTTTAGTTTTCTTTTTTTTTTTTCTTTTAACTAAAGTGCAAAAAGATTTTTAAACTCATTTAATTGTATTTGGACACATTGTCTGATTTGACAGTTCCCTTTCAACTATGTGTTAGAAATTGTGTTTTCCATTTCAAAACATTTGACAGTAGAAGTTTTTTCTTCTTTTTTTTCCTACACAATTGTGGATATAATAATTCAGTCAACTTGAGTACACATATTACATTAGTGAGATTTGAAAATTTTTCTGTGTACTAAGAATTATTTTATAACTTGTCTTTAGCACTTCGGGAGTCAGAGTGGGGATTAAGTCTGACACTTAATATGGGCAGGTTTTTGAAAAGCTAGTAGCTCAGTTTCTCTAGCTGTGAAATAATTTGATAGAAGACTAAATGCTAAGAGGTAAATGGAGCTCCCAAAACAGTGTTTAGCTGTGGGAGACACCCCTTTGAATGGTCATCCACCTCAGCCAATGCTCTCTTCTGAGAGCAGTTCTAAAGACACAAAGGTGGTCTTCCAGATGCCATTTCTGTACCACCTGGTCTTGTTCTTAGATGAAACTACTGGATGTGTAGCTTTGATCTGGGCCAATCAGATTCTCTCAGAAAATGGCCCTAAGAATAGGAGAACACAGACCTTAGGAGCCACTCGATCTAAATCATGTTACAAGAAAATTCTTAAACGAGAAGAAAGAAGAGTTCTTGCTGCTGAGGTTTCCAGAGCTGGCATAGTTCCTTGTCTCCTGATTCTGTCTCTGATCTCATGATAAACCACAGTTATCCTGCCCTATTAATATTTATGCATTTTTTTCTCTTTTTTGCTGGAACTAGGAAGAGGTTCAGGTGCTTTTAAAAGAACATTAACACATAAATATGTACAGAAGAGTGTGTTGTATAGATAGACCTTCAGGGAAATGTGGGCTACTTAGAATTGGAGACAATTATGTGAAAGGTGAATAGACTATCTTCTATGTTACTGGAAGAAAACTAGTGACCTAGAAACAGCCCATTACAGGTATCGCTGGAGGATGATGCTCTCTGAGACTTGGCCTCATAGAAGATACTGAGAGACAAATGCCATTCTTGCAGAATTGGATGGCTGCTCCTGATTTGTAGAATATGACTGCTGAGTCAGTGTTCTGTTGACTTCTTTAGCAGTTCAAATCACTGAAAACCAAACACAGAAATTTATTCGTTTAGGTTATTTGCTTACTGTAGCTTAATTCATGAGCTATCCATGATTATAATGTATGTATTGTGTTTCTAGTCAACTGGAAATGGACTTTAGGAGATAAGATTTAGAATTTCTAGGAAACATTCAAAGAATTTAAGAACAGTTGTATGGTCCAACTCTACCCAATATCCCTTAAACACTTTATCTAGAGCCACTCTTGCTGAAGGAAATACCAAACCAATGGATGCCTCACCCTTCATTGTCACTTATTATGGGACTCTTTTTAAAATCAAATTCAGCTGCAAATATGATTAGTAATATCAGAATAAAAACAAAATAACTTACATCAGGAATTTACATCAACATGGATGGGACTGGAGGAGATTATGTTAAGTCAAATAAGTCAAGCAGAGAAAGTCAATTATCATATGGTTTCACTTATTTGTGGAACATAAAGAATAGCATGGAGGACATTAGGAGAAGGAAGGGAAAAATGAAGGGGGGAAATCAGAGGGAGAGATGAACCATGAGAGACTATGGACTCTGAGAAACAAACTGAGGGTTTTAGAGGGGAGGGGGGTGGGGGGATGGGATAAGTAAGCCCGTATTAAGGAGGGCACATACTGCATGGAGCACTGGGTGTTACACGAAAACAATGAATTGTGGATCACCACATCAAAAACTAATGGTGTATTGTATGGTGATTAACATAACATAATAAAATAAAATTAAAAAAAAAGAATTTACCAAAGGATATCATGAAAATCTGTTGGAGGTGGTGGTGGTAAAGTTAAAATCTGTACTTGCAGATTTTAAAGGTTCTTATCCAAGAATTGAACAGAAAGAAAACTGCATATAATGTCTTAGTTTGGACAGTCAGCTGTGTTTGTAACCCTTTTAACAGTTTGCTAATGCAAATATGGACACTGTGCTTGATTGCTCCCAGTGTTATTGAATGGTCAGATCACCAATACAGGGAAAGGTATTCAAAAATTTCAGAAGACAAACATGTTTGATTGTGTCTGTCATGTGTTTTCTGTTCACTCAGCTTCCAAGTATTCTGGGAAGAAGGGTAACCAGGTCTTTTAAAAGGCTTTGCCTGGTTCTTCTGGATGTTTTTTTAGGCCAGACATATTAGAAAGAGCATCAGTTGAAATAAGATAACTGATCTACCACTAGAAATAAAGTACTGGGTATACAGGACCCATAAGGCCGCAGTTCATCACAAGCAAAAAGGCAACAAAGGAGGCTTGGTATTCAGTTTGGAAAATGGCTTAACCCAACTAACATGCAATGAATTAGGGAGTCAACTCATGTCTTCCCACAAGCTAGATCTATCTTATTACCATATCCAACTCTACCAACCCAGTACAGGCAATCATCAGTTTTCACCTGGAGGACTGCAGCGCCTCCAAACCAGTCTCTGTTCCCATGTTTCTCTACTATAAACAATTACTAAGGAGAAATCAGAGAGATTACAGAAACACATAAATCTCACCATGACAACCGTCTGCCCCATTTCAATAGCTTATTATTGCATTGAGAATAAATCCAAATTTCTCTTAAAAAAATATTTCACGCCCCCACCCATCCCATCTATTTCTCCTTTTACACAGGTAAGCTGTTCCTGAGTCACATGATCATTTGTCTGTAATTTTAATTTTTATATAGCTTTATTACATTTACATGTATCCTAATCTATATCTGTACCAGTGTGTGTGCATGTACACATATTTTGAATAGGCAAGATATAGACTGGGGAACAATATTCTCAATACATTTATTTGGAAAAGACTTGTTTCTAGATAATATAAGGAATTCCTACAAATAAAAAGTAAATGAATAAAAAGATGACCAACGGGGGCGGAGCAAGATGGCGGAGGAGTAGGAGACCTGGATTTCGTCTCCTCTCAGGAATTCAGCTGGATAGGGATCAAACCATTCTGAACACCTACAAACGCAACAGGAGATCGAAGAAAAGAATAGCAACAACTCTCTGAACAGAAAAGCGACCACTTTCTGGAAGGTAGGACGTGCGGAGAAGTGAATCCGAGGCGATATTCGGGAGGATAGACGGCGGGGGAGGGGCCTCCGTCGGCCGCTTCTGGCAAGTGATAGAGCAGCAGAGCACAAAATCGGAACTTTTAGAAGTCTGCTCTGCCGAGGGACGTCACTCTGGTGGCGAAGTGGGGGGTGGAACCCTCGCGGGACAGTGTGGTCTCAGGACCCTCGGGGTCACAGGAAGACCGGGGGTGCCTGAGTGCGGCAGAGCTCCCAGGTATCAGAGCAGGGAAGCCGGCTGCAGAGACGGAGCCCAGGCGCGGGCTCTCAGCTCGGGGTTGCCATAGACCGTGATCCGCGGCACAGTCAGGCCACTGCTCCTCCAGCAGGGACCCAACAAGTGGCAGATCCGGGGAGACTCACCTTCTTCCCCCGGGAGGAGAGGTGCGGGAGCGCACCGCGGGGATCTGCTGGGTTCGGAGACTCCACCCGGGGTCGGGTGCCAGATAGAAAGGCGCGGTCACAGGCCGGGTGAGCGCGGAGTGTGGCCGGAGACCGGGGAGACGGGAGTGACTGACCGCTTTTCTCTGGGGGCTCGCTGAGGAGCGGGACCCCGAGTTCTCGGCTCCGCCGGGGCGGAGACTAGGAGGCCGCCATTTTCACTCTCCGCCTCCAAAGCTGTACGGAAAGCTTGCAGGGAACAAAAGCTCCGGAGAGCAAACCCGAGCAGATTACTTAGCCCGGACCGGCAAGGGCGGGGCAATTTTGCCTCCGGCAAAGACATTTGGTAACCAAGGCAACAGGCCCCTCCCCCAGAAGATCAGCGAGAACAGCCAGCCAAGACCAAGTTTATCGATCAATGAGAACGGCAGAACTCCAGCGCTAGGGGAATACTGCACATAGAATTCATGGCTTTTTTACCATGATTCTTTAGTCTTTCAAAGTTAATTATTATTTTTTTTTTTTTAACTTTTTTTCTTTTTTCCTTTTTTCTTTTTTTTGAATTTTTCTTTTTCCCTTTTTCAACCAACATCTTATCAATCCCTTTTTTTAAAAAAAAAACATTTTTATTTTTCATTTTTAAAGTCATATTCTATCCCTTCATAGTAGTTACCCATATTTTTGGCATATATAGATAAGTTGTTCTCTCTTTAAAATCTTGAGATAGTTTCTTCTAACAGATCAAAATATAATCTAAATCTCTAGTGTATGGTTTTTTTCTACTCCCCTGCCTGATCACATTCTCTCCCTTTTTTTTTTTTTTTTTTTTTAAATCCTCTTCTTTCTTTTTTCAAAGAACTTATCAAATCCTTTTTTAAAAAAATTTTTTATAATTTCCATCTTTACAGTCATATTCCATCCCTTCATCATATCAACCCTTATTTTTGTACATATACAAGTTTTTCTTTCTTTAAAATTTTGGGAGGGACTTTCTTTTAACAGACCAAAATACACCCAAAATCTAGTGTGTGGCACTGATCTATAATCCAGCCTGATCATATTTGATCACATTCTGTTTTTGTTTTGTTTTGTTTTGTTCTGCTTTTGTTTGTTTTTATCTTTATCTTTTTCTTTTTTCTTTTTTTCTTTCCTTTTCTTTTTTCTCTCTTTCCCTTTCTTTTCCCACTGCTTCAGGTCTTTTCTGATTTGTTTAGAGTATATTTTCTGGGGACGTTGTTACCCTGCTAGCATTTTGTTCTCTCATTAATCTCCTCTGCTCTGCACAAAATGACAAGACGGAAAAAATCACCTCAACAAAAAGAACAAGAGGTAGTACCGACTGCCAGGGACCTACTCAATACGGACATTAGTACGATGTCAGATCTAGAGTTCAGAATCATCACTTTAAAGATACTAGCTGGGCTTGAAAAAAACATGGAAGTTATTAGAGAAACCCTTTCTGGAGAAGTAAAAGAACTAAAATCTAACCAAGTAGAAATCAAAAAGGCTATCAATGAGGTGCAATCAAATATGGGGGCGCTAACTGCTAGGATAAATGAGGCAGAAGAAAGAATCAGTGAGATAGAAGACCAAATGATGGAAAATAAAGAAGCTGAGAAAAAGAGAGATAAACAACTACTGGATCACGAGGGCAGAATTCAAGAGATAAACGATACCATAAGACGAAACAACATTAGAATAATTGGGATCCCAGAAGAAGAAGAAAGAGAGAGAGGGGCAGAAGGTATAATGGAGCAAATTATAGCAGAGAACTTCCCTAATTTTGGGAAGGAAACAGGCATCAAAATCCAGGAAGCACAGAGAACCCCTCTCAAAATCAATAAAAATAGGTCAACACCCCGACATCTAATAGTAAAACTTACGAGTCTCAGAGACAAAGAGAAAATCCTGAAAGCAGCTCGGGAGAAGAGATATGTAACCTACAATGGTAGAAACATTAGATTGGCAACAGACCTATCCACAGAGACCTGGCAGGCCAGAAAGGACTGGCAGGATATATTCAGAGCACTAAATGAGAAAAATATGCAGCCAAGAATACTATATCCAGCTAGGCTGTCATTGAAAATTGAAGGAGAGATAAAAAGCTTCCAGGACAAACAAAAACTAAAGGAATTTGCAAACACGAAACCAGCCCTACAACAAATATTGAAAGGGGTCCTCTAAGCAAAGAGAGAGCCTAAAAGCAACATAGACCAGAAAGGAACACAAACAATATACAGTAACAGTCACTTTACAGGCAGTACAATGGCACTGAATTCCTATCTTTCAATAGTTACCCTGAATGTAAATGGGCTAAATGCCCCAATCAAAAGACACAGGCTATCAGATTGGATTAAAAAACAAGACCCATCGATATGCTGTCTGCAAGAGACTCATTTTAGACCCAAAGACACCCCCAGATTGAAAGTGAGGGGGTGGAAAACCATTTACCATGCTAATGGACACCAAAAGAAAGCTGGGGTGGCAATCCTTATATCAGACAAATTAGATTTTAAACCAAAGACTGTAATAAGAGATGAGGAAGGACACTATATCATACTTAAAGGGTCTATCCAACAAGAAGATCTAACAATTGTAAATATCTATGCCCCTAACATGGGAGCAGCCAATTATATAAGGCAATTAATAACAAAAGCAAAGAAACACATCGACAACAATACAATAATAGTGGGGGACTTTAACACCCCCCTCACTGAAATGGACAGATCGTCTAAGCAAAAGATCAACAAGGAAATAAAGACTTTAAATGACACACTGGACCAAATGGACTTCGCAGACATATTCAGAACATTCCATCCCAAAGCAACGGAATACACATTCTTCTCTAGTGCCCATGGAACATTCTCCAGAATAGATCACATCCTAGGTCATAAATCAGGTCTCAACCGGTACCAGAAGATTGGGATCATTCCCTGCCTATTTTCAGACCACAATGCTTTGAAACTAGAACTCAATCACAAGAGGAAAGTCGGAAAGAACTCAAATACATGGAGGCTAAAGAGCATCCTACTGAAGAATGAATGGGTCAACCAGGAAATTAAAGAAGAATTAAAAAAATTCATGGAAACCAATGAAAATGAAAACACAACTATTCAAAATCTTTGGGATACAGCAAAGGCAGTCCTAAGAGGAAAGTATATAGCAATACAAGCCTTTCTCAAGAAACAAGAAAGGTCTCAAGTACACAACCTAACCCTACACCTAAAGGAGCTGGAGAAAGAACAGCAAATAAAGCCTAAACCCAGCAGGAGAAGAGAAATAATAAAGATCAGAGCAGAAATCAATGAAATAGAAACCAAAAGAACAGTAGAACAGATCAACGAAACTAGGAGCTGGTTCTTTGAAAGAATTAACAAGATTGATAGGCCCCTGGCCAGACTTATCAAAAAGAAAAGAGAAATGACCCAAATCAACAAAATCATGAATGAAAGAGGAGAAATCACAACCAACACCAAAGAAATACAAACAATTATAAGAACATATTATGAGCAACTCTATGCCAGCAAATTAGATAACCTGGAAGAAATGGATGCATTCCTAGAGATGTATCAACTACCAAAACTGAACCAGGAGGAAATAGAACACCTGAACAGACCTATAACCACTAAGGAAATAGAAGCAGTCATCAAAAATCTCCCAAAACACAAAAGCCCAGGGCCAGATGGCTTCCCAGGGGAATTCTACCAAACATTTCAAGAAGAATTAATACCTATCCTTCTGAAACTGTTCCAAAAAATAGAAATGGAAGAAAAACTTCCAAACTCATTTTTTGAGGCCAGCATTACCTTGATCCCAAAACCAGACAAAGACCCCATCCAAAGGAGAATTACAGACCAATATCCCTGATGAACATGGATGCAAAAATTCTCACCAAAATACTAGCCAATAGGATCCAACAGTACATTAAAAGGATTATTCACCACGACCAAGTGGGATTTATCCCTGGGCTGCAAGGTTGGTTCAACATCCGCAAATCAATCAACGTGATACAATACATTAACAAAAGAAAGAACAAGAATCATATGATCCTCTCAATAGATGCAGAAAAAGCATTTGACAAAGTACAGCATCCTTTCTTGATCAAAACTCTTCAGAGTATAGGGATAGAGGGTACATACCTCAATATCATAAAAGCCATCTATGAAAAACCTACAGCGAATATCATTCTCAATGGGGAAAAACTGAGAGCTTTCCCCCTAAGGTCAGGAACGCGGCAGGGATGTCCACTATCACCACTGCTATTCAACATAGTATTGGAAGTCCTAGCCACAGCAATCAGACAACAAAAAGAAATCAAAGGCATCCAAATCGGCAAAGAAGAAGTCAAACTCTCACTCTTTGCAGATGATATGATACTTTATGTGGAAAATCCCAAAGACTCCACCCCAAAATTGCTAGAACTCATACAGGAATTCAGTAAAGTGGCAGGATATAAAATCAATGCACAGAAGTCAGTGGCATTCCTATACACCAACAACAAGTCAGAAGAAAGAGAAATTAAGGAGTCGATCCCATTTACAATTGCACCC
>NW_022589743.1:6858409-6921024 GCF_004348235.1 Phoca vitulina
GTCATTTCCTGACTTGTTAATTTTAGCCATTCTGACTGGTGTGAGGTTATAGCCAGTGAATATTTTTCACTGATCTCTCATATTTTAAATTTCATACTTCCTTCTTATAGTGATATAAAGTGTTGTGGGAACTGAGGATGGGAGAGCTTTGATTCATATGGTTACCCTGGTTTCATATGGTTCTTTTTTTTTTCTCCCAAAGATTTGTTTATCTTATTTCTTTATTTTTTAGAGAGAGAAAGATTGGGGGAAGGACAGAGGGAATGGGGGAGAGAGAGAAACTCTCAAACAGACTCCCTGCTGAGTGCAGAGTCCCACATGGGGCTCCATCCCACCACCCTGATAATCATGCCCTGAGCTGAAATCAAGAGTCAGATACTCAACTGACTGAGCCACCAGACGCCACTACCCTGGTTTCTAATATTTGAATTCACCCAGCATCCATTCCTGTTTCCTTCTAAGCCAGTGTAACGGGGAATAAAAGAGGACCCATGTCATCTTTTCTTGTGTCATTCACAGTGAGTAGATGGCTTTGATTTGGGATACTATGTTTTCCCATTTCATTTGGGATACTATGTTTTCCCCTTTCATTTGGGAAACTATGTTGCCCCTATGTTTGGGATACTTTAATATTATATACCTGTAGGAATTTACATTTGTTTTACTTTTTTTTCCCCTTAATTCTAACAAAATAATATTTATTTAATTGTTAATTATTTAATTATTGGGGATAATTAGTATTGTCATCTTTCTCCCTGTCAGAAGGAAACTAAATGACAAGTTTTATTAATGATGTCAGTTTCTAGCAAGTCACTTTAATGAAGAAGTATATTCTGTTTCCTTTTGCTTATTTTCTAACCTCACTTCCTTCCCATCTGGCCCACTACTGCTTCACCATCACTTCCTTTCAGACCACTCATCAAGGACACTTCTCCAGTTAGTAGAATTTCTCTTAATTCCTCACTTCTCATTCTCCCCACAATGCTGAAGTCTAGTAGTGGGTGGTGGGGGGTGCCAGGAGAAGGTGGTGGTACTATACTGGTGGAGGAAGGCATTTCTATGGATTATTATTGCCTGCTTTCAATTTTGATCTGCTCATTATTTTGCTACTAGACAATACTTTTAAAGATTTGTGATACAGAATTTGGTTCTTTCACATGTTTGAATGCTGTTAGTTTATTTTTGCTATTTTTATTAATTTTTAATTTCCTTTAGATGTATGGTGAGGTAAGTTCTATGAATTTTTAATATTTATTATTTTTATTTATTTTTCAATTTTTTAAAAAGATTTTATTTATTTCAGAAAGAGAGAGAGACATATAGTGAGAGGGAGAAGCAGACTCCCCACTGAGCAGGGAGCCAGACGCAGGGCTCAATCCCAGGACCCTGAGATCACCCAGGATGACTGAGCCACCCAGGCACCCTTAGGTTCTGTGAATTTTTATTTAATCTTCAATCTTTCAACCACCAAAATTTTCTTAACAACTTACTTATGATTTTGGCTGCCATTATGGTAGTGATAGAACTCGTATTGATTAAGATAGTTCACTCAGATGTAATTTAGTAATGGCGACAATGGCAGCCAAGGTTGTGGTTTCAAGCCCCGTGTTAATCAGTTATTTTTTCTTTTTTCTTTTTTTAGCTAATACCCTAATTCTTGACGGTATTCTTGAAAATGCTCACTTTCATCAGAAGAGTGATTGGTGCCTGAGGACAGATATTTGAGTGTGAATCCATCATTTCAAATGTAAAACCAACTCAAAGTTCAACTCCTATCAATGGCAATTGAGTTGAAAATTACCTGTCTACATGAAGGATCCATAGTTTTTAAGCTGCCAGTGTAGACCAAGAACTATCTGACCTGTTGGTGATAGTCCTATGTTTGTCAGGTCCCTGACATCAAGGCAGGTTGATATGAGTGAATACATGAGTGTGCACACGGCCCTAATACAAAAACCTCAGCTTTTCAAGCAATTTGTCATGATTTTCAAAGAAGTGATCAACAGTCAATTTCTAGAACACATAAGGATCTTTTTGGCATTCTCCATCTGTGAAAAAGTCACAAATATCATACTAGGACAAAAAGACAAATTACTTGCTGTTCATTTACATTCTAGGTTTGTCATTGGAGGAACAGTCACTGAGAATTGGTGTCAAAGTCCCACGCATGTCTCTAATAACTTGGAATAATTTTATTTCACTTGAAATGCTTCTACCTGGGGAAAATGTTACCATATCTAGAATCCTCTGGTAGAAGAATGAAGGATCCAACTTTTCCAGAAGTTCAGGAAATATGAAAGCATGTGTCAAAACAACAAATATGTAGAAACATTTCACATTTCAGATAGTCACTCACAGTACATGTCCTTCAGCCAGATTTTCTCTTCCTTACTTGTCTGCATTTGGTGGCATTTGGAACGTTAACCTTCAGACTGCAGTTTCCTTATTCTGCTTTCTCCTTTCCTAGCTAGGATTAATTTTAATCAGATGGTAATTAAAATAGGTGCTGCATAACCAACTCACATTTCTGCAGGTAATTAAAGCTTCTAGATTCATGCATTTCCCCCCTCCCAGCTCTGTTAGAAGCAGTGGCAGATAATTTGTATTTTTCCTTCCAGCACAATTCTTATTGCAGTAATGGCTCAAGTTCTAATAAATCTCTTGCAGATAACTTGTTGAGGCTTTGTAATATAAGACGGAAATTATCAATTGTTCATCTGTTCTTCCTTTTCTTAAAAAAATATATAATTCTCAGTTGTACACTATCCATTCTAAAAACTATAATCTGCCATTGTTTTATTATGAAATAGTTGGGAGTTGTGTCTCAGAAGTTGTGAAAACCCTAGAACAAACCCTAGAACAAAGACGACCAGCATTTTTATTACTATTTCCATTCTTATTTCTTTCTTTGTCACAGTTACTGAGCATGATACAAAGGATTTTCAAGAAAGATTTCTCCATATGGAGAAAAAAAAAACCTTGGGAAATGCTTACATTTCTTCCTCATTTACCAATTCCCATGTCGTAAAACAGACCACGCACTTACCCATGGTGAATATCTTCTTTATGGAGCATTTGCCCACCATCATTACTCTTAAGATGAACTCTTGAGGAATCTCTATATGCCCTCATTACATCCATAAATGGAGCTGCTGTGATACATGATATTTTTTTTTAAAAAAGCAAAGTTTTCCTTTCAAACAGGATGCCATGTTTCTCCCAGCTCCTGGAATATCTATGGCTTCCATCCTGGAGCTGCCTGAATGTCACTGGCAGCTCCCAGCTTGGTGCACTGGATCACTTGCCATTGGCATGACCAACAAACAGCAGCCCACCAAAACCTCACTCCTTGGGACGAGGTTGCCTCTTAGCTGTTGCCAGAGTCTCTGGTGAGCAGCTCCCTGTGCATCTGGTGGTTATGAAATCTCATTTCATTACACTACTAATTTACAGGGAATGAAATTATAAACAAGGTGATTACTGAGCGTAATTTATGGCCCATGTAATTATATAGCTGTCAAAGTAGAGCTGGCTGCGGAATTGTGCAGAAGAGGGCTGCCCTTTTGCCTGGTCTACTGAGTTTGCTAATTGTCCACAGCTGAAAATATTTTTTTGTACTGCAAGATCAGCAACCTTCAGTATGGAGAGCCCAGCTAGAGCTGGTTATAATTACCTGCCTGACTGGAAATGTTGCCTGTTGGCTTTGAAGACCTTCAGGTGACGGAAAATTATCCTCTAGCCTTTTGGTCAATGGAGAAGAACACGTCCACCTTCCTGGGGGTTGGAAAAGACATAATGAAATAGTAGCAAGTAATAAAATACAGAGCCAGTGTATTCTATCTCTGTCTCTAAATATCCTTCTACCTATTATACACACTCAGATGTGTATAATAAAAGTAGATGTGCATAGATGTGCCTAATAAAAATAATAGTGGTAGAAATGTAACTTAGTATTGCTATAATGAAAAATAAACAGAAAAATCTACTTTTGCCCTTTCTCAATAAATTAGACCTTTAATTATGGCTTTGCTAAGCACCTCCCAGCACTTAGGGCTTGTGAGGGAAACCATATCTGCAAATAATCAGAAGCAGGTGAAACACTCCAGACCTTAACCTGTTGCCAAAATAGACAGGTGAAAAACAAAGCACAGAGTGGGCCATTAAACCAAAGGCTTTGTTTACACAGCTACAATCTGATTTGATGGGCTTTTTTCCTACCCACCCGCAGAATCACTAGTTGTTTTGCAGTTTTCATTTTGTAGATATTACCTGGAGAGCATAGGCAAGTTTTTTTTTTTTATTTACCTGAATAGCTTATGCTACAGAAAATCTGAAAATTTAATGCACAGAGGCATGTAAACTATGCTGCCTATTTTTTTTTTTTTAAGATTCTATTTATTTATTTGAGAGAGAGAGAGAGCGCACAAACAGGGTGGGAGGGGTAGAGGGAGAAGCAGGCTCCCTGCTGAGCAGGAAGCCCTGAAGCAGGACTTGATCCCAGGACCCCTGGCTCATGACCTGAGCCTAAGGCAGACACTTAACTGACTGAGCCACCCAGGCGCCCCTATGCTGCCTATTTAAACACATCAGAATCTCTGCAACTTTGGCTTCCTCTCATTTCACATGTTATTGAAAATGAGTAGGTAGAATTATTGTTCTCTGGTCCTTCTCTGACTGCTGTTTCTAGGATCAGTTCTATCCAGATTCTGAATGAGTAGTCCTCCCAAACAATAACGTATTTGTGGTATAGTCACTATTTTCTTTAGAACCGGGACAGAGAGAGCAGAAGTTTCTATTCCTGAGATTTGACATAGGTAAATGTTAACCCTGATGATAGAAAGTCATTGATTTTTTTAACTTTTAAGTTAGAATAAAAACTACAATAAATGGTATTAGAGTTAAGTAGAATTTTATGTCTACCAATAGGACACAGATTAATTTTTTAAAAAAATAATTGCATTCTTACCATCTGCCAAATACATTGTGTGAGTTCCTAATAGGCCATAACATAACATAGTAACCTATAGCAGAACAGTTAGTCACCAGAAAATAATATTGCTGGAAGGAGTCCATGAGAAGTTCTGCATGTAGGAAAATTTGCCTTTGTGTTGAAATTGGTAAGATCATATACTACTAGCAACCAGTGCACATTTTTCAGAAAGCAATTTATCAATTTATCAATGTCCTGTGGTCCCTTAGATTTAAGTTAGGGAAGTTAAGTAGAGATTTACAGTCAGAAAGGTGTTCACATGCAACATTCTTTATGAATAATAAAAGATTAGAAACAGCTAAAATTCTATTTTGTGAAAGATTATTTTAGGAAATTATGATATATAATTAAGATATAAGTTGAAGTAAAATGAGCTGGGTATAGCATTGTATCTACATTATAATGGCACTTTCAAACTGAGTAAACTTACAGACAATTAAAAATAAGTGGAAAAGAGGGGCACCTGGGTGGCTCAGTCGTTAAGCGTTAAGTGTCTCTCTCTGTCAAATAAATAAATAAAATTTAAAAAAAAATAAGTGGAAAAGAGAAAAATAAGTGGATGAGGTAGATAGCTTGGTAGAATCATACATAGCTTTACTTTTTTTTTTTTTTAAGATTTTATTTATTTATTTGACAGAGACACAGCGAGAGAGGGAACACAAGCAGAGGGAGTGGGAGAGGGAGAAGCAGGCTCCCCCCTGAGCAGGGATCCTGACATGGGACTCAATCCCAGGACCCTGGGATCATGACCTGAGCCGAAGGCAGACGCTTAAGGACTGAGCCACCCAGGTGCCCCCATAGCTTTACTTTAAAAGTGCCATTGTGGGGTGCCTGGGTGGCTTGGTGGGTTGGATGACTGAGTCTTGATTTCGGCTCAGGTCATGATCTCAGGGTCATGAGAGCAAGCCCCACATCTGCCTCCATGCTCAGCGTGGAGTCGCTTGGGAGTCTCTCTCCTTCTCCCTCTGCCCCTCCCCCTCCTCACCCTCCCTTTCTCCTTTTCTCTCTTTCTCTCTCTCTCTCTCGAATAGATAAATAAATCTTAAAAAAAATTTTTTTTGAATAAAAGTGCCATTGCTAAAGAGGTATCTGTACAACAGCTATTACAGAATACCTTAAGCTAAAGCAAAAGTTGCTTTCCCCCACGCCCCCCCAGTTCCCTATTGAATTCTCAAGTTCCCAAAGACCCTATCTGGCTATTGACAGAACCCTGGTTGCCCAGGAAGGAGCTAGACCTCTGCATCATTTGGCAAGCTTTATAATGGCCAGAATATCCTCAAGACTCATTTGCTTGACTGCAATCTACTGCCAGCTCAGATGCATCCAGGCGAGGATGTAGAAAATCTCTGTACTTCCTGAAGTGCTTCACCTGTCAGTGGCAGGATGGCCAATGGCGCACAGTCTGCGAGGGAAACACATTTGTAGTCAGGGTGCCGGGACTGTTTGGTGAAAAGGAGACAGTCAGAACCAGCATTTCCTCTATGTTAATAAAAATTCACGGTGGGGAACCCCATCTAAAGAATCTCTCTTGTCTTTGTGATCTAGGGTGACTGGAAATTCAGCCCCAGGTTCACAGGGCTCTAATGCAAACTGATTCCCAGGCAGCTTGAGTCATTGTACTAGTGGAAAGCTAAAGAAAATAGAAAGCAAATGGAACTTAATTTCCCAGAGAAAAATATCAAATCATGATGGCAAGTAATTTACTTTGTTCTTGACTGCTCGGTGAATCTATGGAGTCATTTTATATTTGGTGATAATGTATCTTATTTCAAGATAAAATTAATATCCATTCTCGATTACCCGTGTCCAACCATGCAAATCTTTGTAAAGAGGGCCAGTCCCAATACAGAAGCCTTTAACTGACTTGACATTGGTTAATTTAATCCAAACACACACACACACACACACACACACACACACACACACACACACACTTAGCTGGAAAAAAATCACCACATATTTTCATAATTCTGCATTCTTCTCCATGTTTTTGATTTCACTGTACATAGAAAAGTTGCATCCCACCTTTCCTAACTTAGAGACAGTTTTCTCTCCCCTCCTCCATTCTCTCCTACCTCATAAATACACACAGAAATTTCTCCATTTTTGACAAGATTTCAGATGCAATTACATTTCAGTAACTTATTCAGCATTCTGTTTCATCACCCTAGGTTTTCCAAAAACGGAGGGTCAGACTTGCCTGGGGAAACAAAAATGTGTTCCCTTTAATTATCATGCTACAAACCAAATTGTAATCAAATTATCTCACTCTTCATACTTAAGTAGAAAAGAATAGATAGCAAATGCAGCTGAAGTCTCATTACCAGACTTTTCCTGTTAAAAAAAAAAAAAATCCTCATCTGCATGCTTTATTCACTATCTTTCTCTCTCCCTCCAATGGCTGTCTGAGAAAAGATTTCTCTTAATTCCCTTGATATGCTGGATACAAATGTGTGGTCACATGAGGTACTTAAAGATTTTTTTTTTTCTTCATCTGCACCCTAGACTTTGGCTCAGTCTTGGGATTTGAGAGAAGTAGCCACTCTTGCCTTCTCTTTTGCCTCTAATGTGGTTATTTATAAATGGAATGTTTTGTCATTATACTTCTTAGACCCCGTCCTCCCTCTGGTTTTTGTAGGAAGGAGGTAGGGTGGTATTTGAAATTATGCTCCAGTACCTTAGGTAAAAGGGTGATTTGCCTCTTAGCTATCATATCCTCCCTCTTCCTAATGTGGTTGCTGTAAACTTTTTGATTGCTTTCTTTCTCAGTTACTGAGGGGGATTGGAAAAATCCTTTTTAACAAAGGGTGTTGATCTGAATATGCAGAGCATTTTAATTGAGCAGTTTTTGCTACCCTGTTCTTATAAAAAATTTTTTTTAATGTCCCAGCTGCTAAGAAAGGAGTATTTAAACCTAGACATGATTTTCATAGCAATCTAACTGGATGCATCCAAACGAATTACCAAGTAAACTGTGAAATACATGATTTGGGCAAAGCAGGTCCCTTAAAGGAAGAAAACCATTCCCCGGAAACCCTGCTCAACAGGATGCCTGCTTTTCTGATATGTGGATGTTTCAAATCTCCCTTCACTTCAGGCTAATTGGCAGTGATTCCTGCATGTGTCAAATGTCATGGAAAGGAATAAGAGCACTTATTACCCTATTTCAAAAAAATGCGTAATTGTTCTAATTTTTATTTTCTACCTTATTTTCTCTTTTATTTTTTTAAAAATATTTTCTTTCTCTGGTGTTTATCTCATTAACACGATGTTGAATTATTTCCATCTGGCAAGCTGGGGGAATTGCCTAGTATTATGGAAACCAAGCCAAAAACTAACATGATAACTTATTTATTAGTTCTGGCCCTCTGGTTCCTTTACCCTAATTGGGATTGTGGAGATAGTTATTCATGGCTTATTTGTAATCCTTTTATTTAAAGGGAAAGCAAATGCTGATGTTTCTGCATGGAAAAGCAATACTGATATGCAACCAAATAAACTAGGAGTATTCATGCCCAGGTTGAATATTCAAGTCCAACCTTGAAGCTGGTTATGATGGGTGGAAATGTCCGTTGAAAGAAAAGAACACACAGAGTGGAAGTTTTATTAACTGAGCATCATTACTAATAAGCAAGTCAGTGGAAATACTGTTTCTGAGAGAAAGAGCTCCAATGAACTGGTGATAAGCTAGAAGCATGTCACCAATGACCAGTACTATACATAATCTATCAGGCTTAGGCTGGAAGAAAAGATATAATGGCATGAATAAAGAAAAGAGTGAGATTAACTAAGCAGGAATAATATAACTAAGAAGTAACTTTCTCCAATTCTGATGTCCTTTAGGGGAGTTCTGGTGGGACAGGATAGGCTGGAATGTCAAGATTTCCAAAGCACAAATAAAATGGTGCTGAATAGCCCCTTTAGTGCTGTGTAATGATCACTACAAAGGAAGCGAATGGAACACATGCACATGTAATAAGAAAATATACTTGTCCCCAAAGTATTAAACCTCGTAGCATATATGGCAGTACATATAAAATGGTCAAGCAATTAACTTCTCTGCACTGCTGATACCAGAAGGATATTTTGATGGTGCTAGGTAAGAAGTGCCATGACATCCTTGACATTGTTCTCGAAGGAAAACTAGTGAGAGTTTGAAATGTGCAAGGAGGATTATTAGATGTCTTTTGTAGAATATCTTCAAAATGGGTTGTCTGTCAGTCTTTGAGCCATTCCATCGTTCTATGAATTGTAGAAAACTGATAGTACTGCAAATTATCCTCGTCTAGAGGAATGCAAATAGATTTTGTCTGGTTGGGCACAATTAATTATTTCCTATAGATAAGGACCAGCTTTGCCCCCGTTAGCACATTCATTTTAGTGTTTGTGATCACTTGTGTGTGTGTATGTGTTTGAATTTTTCTTTGACCAATTATAATATTTTACTGGTTTCCTCATTAAAGAGTTAAATTTTCGGCATGTGTTAATGTATTTTTATGAGGATCTTAATGTTAGCCTTTCAGCAATTTAATGAAAGAATCTGCTTTCATAGAACCTGTCTTCTACAGAAAGTTTGACATAGTCAGAAAAACAAGGTTAGAGAGCAGCGCTGCTACATAAGGAAAGTAAACAGAATCTGTTCCTGAAATAATAAGTAAAACTCCCAGAAAAAAAAAAACAACAAGTTTATACAAATCAAATCGATAAAAACCAGTACTCAAGGCTCACTTTGGTTTTTTTTTTTTTTTAAGATTTTATTTATTTGTCAGAGAGAGCATGAGCAGGGGGAGCAGCAGGGAGAGAGAAGGAGAGGGAGAAGCAGACTCCCCGCTGAACAAGGAGCCAACGTGGGACTCGATCCCAAGACCCTGGGATCATGACCCGAGCCAAAGGCAGCCGCTCAACTGACTGAGCCACCCAGGTGTGCCTTGGCTCACTTTAAATAATGGGTTAAGCAGACATTGAGCTAAAGGTTCAGATATAATGGAATGATTTGTCCAGCCTGGATGAAGTGTAAATATAAATGATATGGGGCACACAAGAGATAGACACACACACACAAAAGAATTCACACTTGGTCAGACAGGTAATATTTCTTTAGCCGTGCTTACTATAGTTCCTATCAATTACTTACTGAGACAATTAATTAATTAATTAATTAATTTTATGCTTGCATATACCTATTTTTATGTATGTAGTAAGTTATGCAATCCTAATTTCACAGTATCAGTTCCATTAGTACCAATACATCATCCTGTTGCCCAAAGTCCTAAATTAAGTAATTCCTCTGGGGGTTACTATAGATACTTGAATAAGATATGTTTTTTTTTCTAAATATGTGTTACTGTGTCCTGCATGAATAAAACCTGATGAGTTTTAAAAATCTTATAAAAATCCATCTCAGCAAGACTTCTAGCTATCCAGGTATGCTTCATATTGCATCAGCATTTATTGTATCTTCTTTAAAAAGGAGGTAAAATGATTGAATACTGCAAAATTACAATAGTACTCTGATATTTTGGTGTTTTTAGCTGTCAACTCTATAGACAGAATTTGACATGGCCAATTATTATATTTCATTATATATTTTCAAAATGTCAGTTCATATTCCAATTTACTTTGTCCCATTTCATCCTGTGGCTAATGAATTGTCTTCAGACTTATGAATATGAATTGGCAATGCCATATCCAGTAAAATTTTTGGCAAAGATGAATAATTTATTTGTCTCCAGTATTTTCTTTGTGTCTCATTATTAACCAACTGTTATTCTCACTCCCTGGTACATCACATCATCTTACTCCTCTCTAAATATCCCCATAAAAATTCTCATGTCTGTACCTTCACTGTGCCATTCATGGCAACTGACTTGCCTCTTTCTTTTTCAGCATTTGAAATTCTCATTATGATGCAAAATTCAGATTAAGTCATTCCTTCAATTATTTATTCCTTTAAACTTTACAAACAAGGAGTGACAAGATTTTGTCAAGTATTTTGGTTGCATATCTTATTCTTACTCTGATTTCCCCACTCCACAGATTCCTTAACCATGAAAACTTTATCTTTCATTGGTATTTTAGGAAATAAGACAGTAAGACTTCTGTGAATATTAGAAAAGACTTTCAATAGGCATTTTTTTAAAAAAATGTCTTAAACATTGTGTAGTCAAAATTTTTATTTCACTGATGAGCAAACGAAAGTTCAAGAACTGAAGTAACTTGCTCAGTGTTATTTAAGCAGGTATGAAAGCCAAGAGTCAACTCTGAGTTTTTGACTTCAAGTCTAAAATTATTTGTTATACCAGGTTGCCTCATAACTCCTGCTTAAGAGATAAACAAAAGTATTTTGACTGAGAGACATGATAATCTAGCTGTTGTGAAAAACACAATGGAACAGCATTGTTCTTTCAAATACCTTTATATGTGTTATCTATTGCTATGTAGCAAATCACCCTGAAACACAGTGGCTTTAAATTATAGTTACCGCGAGTCAGGTATCTGGGCACAGCGTAACTGGTTATCTCAAAATCTCTCAGGAGGTCTCATCTGCAGGTTGGACTGGCAAAAGAATCCACTTACAAGCTCACTGTGTGGTTGTCAGAAGGCCTTGTTTCCTCACCTTATGGGTCTCTCCACAGAGCTGCTTCACAAGGCAGTGAGGCTTTTCCCAAAGTGAAGAATCCAGGAGAGTAGAGAGAGAGTGAGCATCCAACGTGACGCCATTGCTGTTATAAGCTGATTTTAGAAGTGATTGCTTATCAGTTCTGCTATTATTTTCTTTGTTCAAGGTGTATGAATAAATCCCGTCTACACCTAAGTAAAGGAAGAAAATTATACAAGGGCATATATACCAAGTGATAGGGAACACTGGGGGTCACCTTAATGGCTGCTTACCACACGCTATTCACAAAGAGTGGGATATTTAAAGCACAGTTATTGTTAAACAGCTGTCATTGTATTCTCTAATTTTTAGTTTCTTAGATTACTGTAGAATTGGGCAAGGCATAATTTCCTAATCAACTCAATGATACATTACTGACAATACAAGTGTATCCCCATGGGACAAGGTTAAGCATATGACAGAGTCTTTGATTAAAGACTGAGGTTGAACAATTTGCAATTAAAACAGTAATAAAATTAACTTTTCATATTAAGAGAAATAAAAAACAAAAGTGAAAATTGTTACTCTGGAGCTTGTGTCTACAAGAGAGAAAAACATCTAAATGAAGTTGAAAAAAGTCTAGTTTATTAAATATTGGATTTAAATTATCAGAAGAAAGCACTAGTTTATTATCCTAGTAAAGTAGTTTTGAGCAAGTTCAGCTAGTATGATTAAATTAATAGCAGGTCTGAACACAGAAAGGGTTCAATTATGGCTAAAGGTCCCTTGAATTATCCATGGGAACTTGGGATGGTGAGCACAAATGAGGTAGAGGGCACTATAGACTCTTGGCATCTTTTAGTCAGATGAATAAAAACATTCTGAAAGGTCTTTCTAGCTTGTGAAAGAACTTATGTGCACTTAAATATTATTTTTAAAATTATTCATGTTCTTATTGTAAAGAGAATGTGCTTTAAACCAGTAGGCCATTATTCAAATAGGAGTTCTGTTTCAAACCAGTTCTGTCACTTTGGTCTAGTTATTTTATTGATTTGCAATTCAATTTTCTAAGGTATAAACGTGGTATAATAATAGTGCCTGCCTCACATCTTTTTATGCAAATTAAATGTAATAATAATATATGTGAAATATTTAGCATATAAGTGCTTAGAAGTGTAACATATTATGGTCTATAGGTACAACTTTACTTGTATCAAGAGGTCACCATTTCAATGAAATTATCTTACTGTGTGTGGTTGATACATTGTTACTGTTCAGCATATTATTCCTGTTGTTCCCAATCTATAGAAGATATATAATATACATATAATAAACATTAAGATGTAAACTAATAATAAAGTTCTATAGACTTTAGGTGTTCTATAGACTTTGTTGCCAATATATATGACAACAGTTCTAGGTGTTCTATAGACTTTTATTGCCAATATATATGACAACAGTAATAGTTAACATTCATTTTTCATTTTGTATGGGTTTTGATACTCATATTCTTCATGCTAATATTATCTGCATAGCAACAAGAAAGATAAATAAAATTATTGTCCCACTCTAAAGATCTGGCAACTGAAACTTCCAGAGAGCACACACTTTTTATGCAGGGACGTAGACAGAGGGAGAACACACAATATGGGAGAATTGTCTTGTGATACCTGTATGATGAACAGTCTGCATATTGGATAGAGCAGATTAGTTCCTTAAGAATATGGGCACACATGTGCTATGACAGAGATGCCTGGAGTTATGAAAATATGGCTAAGGAACCTGTGCATTGTTAAAAGTTACTCAAAACATTAAATTTCATAGGTTTCAGAAAGGCTGAGAATCCTCTGTAATTGGTATAAGAACCTTCATAAAAGTAGTCACCTTACAGAAGCAATTTACATCGGTCACAATGTAAGGGACAGAAAGGGATGCTGGAAGGAAGATGAGGATGTGAATACTATCAGGACAGAGACATTTCTTTCAGCCACATGGACTCAAAAGCATTTGATAAAGAGGGATTCAATTCACAGTGTGTTATTTACAATTCGTTAGTGACTGTAATTTGTCACTTAATTTGAGTAAATCTGCTTAATGTTTGGAAAAGTAGTTCATATTCTGTACATTGCATGATTTATTTCAGAGTAGTCTTTTTACCTAATTCCTTTTATATGTCCTTAAAAATAGATATTTATTCTGGAAGTAATTTTTAGTCATTATACTTTGCCCAGAATGAGAAGACCAAATTGTAGGGTCAAAATACCTACACAAGAAATAAGCAGTACTTCTTGGGAAGGAAATTCTTTGTCACCATCATAGATCTACTCATTGGACATGTTTGTTAATCTCCCATCCCTTCTGAAGGGCTCTAAATCACTGCCTTACAGATTAGTATGCAAATAAAACTTACTACCTTCCAGGTGTACCAAAGATTAGAAAAAAGCATTTCCATCAGAGATTATGTATACTCGTCTGCAAATACATGAGTTTATCTCTTTACCAGTGGTGTTTTCTGCCCTGTACCATGTCCCTTCCTTGGGAACTTGGGATTGTTTCTTTTCCTGGACCCAATACAACAGAAGCAAAGGGTATTTTTATAGAACTCTCTTGTAATCTTTGCCTTATTTTCCAGCCATATGGGTCTTGCCTCTAATACACCCAGACACTGGTTTTCCATCCCATCCTTTGCTGACAGCCAAAACCAAGCTCCAGTTGCTCTGGTCTTGGTCCTGGAAGACAGGCTGATCTTTTACACTGAATCAATGTTTGCCCCTTCTTATCTTAATCTTCCTTATCTCAATATTAAACCATCCGTGCACTGGAGTTTACTGCCTTCATTTCTTGAACCTGTATAGTTTTTTCATCTACTACTTAGTCGAGAATCCACACCACCTCCTCCCACTTTCCCTCACACAGCCCTCAACAAGGAGTCATGTCTTATTCTGCATTCCAGTCTGTTCACCAGCTTACTTACCTCCTAAGAAAATAATTCTCTCCCTTGGATTGGACCCAGCCCTCATGACCTCAACCAATATTTTGCCATCTGTCTTATTCTCTAATATTAACTGATTCCAAATGTGCCCTCTGTGGCTGTATATGTCAATTAAGACCATTTCTAGAATTAGCATTGACATATTTTCACTCTATCACACACTGGGCCTGAATTAATGCCCTTCTGGAGCTGACTGTGGTAGCCAATTCTCTGAACCCCTGTCCAGCCTTAGCCTCTATCAGATGGTGCTGCCACAATAATCACCTTCTAATTTATCTCTTATGTTAATCCATACTCACAAATACCTACAACACAGCTTGCTCTGTAGTCTTTCTTTTTAAGATTTCTTTCCAGAATTTCAAAACGCAATAAGATGTATTGTAAATGATCATTATAAGTCATGTTAGTCATGAAAAGTCATGAAAGTGATAACAAGAGTCTCTTTCATGGAGAAGTAAAGGAAAACTTAAAAGTTGGCAAATTGGGTTTTGTGGGGGTTTTTTTGGTCTAATTAACATCATTCTTGGCAAACATTCGAACCAAGATGGTAAAGAAAATGGCATTTCAACATGGCATTTGGGTACAATTATCAAATTCTCATCTTGGCATTGATTTTATTTTGGCAAAGCAGTTGGAAGATGATGGTCAAGAATATCTATAATGAAGTCTTGCAGATTTATGGAACATTTGGTTCTTATGATAGTGGAAGTACAGGTCATTTTATTTCAAAGGCACTGTTTGTAATTGGCAAAAAACTATCCACCACCCTTAATTTTTACCAATGAACTCTCTTCCAACAAGCTACACAGTTTGATTTGTTTTGGACTTGTGCAAAACTAGGCTACTCTCAAGTTTCAGGATTCTTTCTTTCATAGACTCAGGAGGGGTTTTAGAAGTCTCTGACTCCCCAGAAAGTGCTAGGTCCTCACTCATTTATGTGCCTCATTTATTTGCCCATGTCACTTTGATACATGCTTACATTATTAGGGTCACAGCACGAAACTAATAGGATACTGGCTCAGTAATTGAAGACAATTTAATAAAGCACCCATTTTTAATGATGTGGATACAATTTAGGGAAACTAAAGTGATACAGTACAATGCCCTAGCACTAGCATTACTGAACCACTCTCACCATCCTAAGGTTTAAAGAGGTTATGGGTCATTGGTAAATCTTTAAGAGAGTAGCAATATGGAGTTGGCCATAGCATAACCACTCTGAAGCAAGTCAGCCAAAGGAGATTGGGAGAATAAATATTTCAGTTGCCTTCTGCCCTCCTGTTTTTTGCTAGTGACTTCCATTGGTTCAATCCCTAAAGTTCAGCCTCCCAGGAAAAGAGCAGGATGAAGAGGGTTAAGGTGTGGATCTTTAAGAAAAAAAGAGACTGTATCAACCTTGGTATGTTTGAACATACTGTGTTCCTGATAATGTGTTCTTTTAAAAGCTATTTCTTTTTTTTTTTTAATTTTGTATTGTTTTGTTAGTCCCCATACATTACATCATTAGTTTTAGATATAGTGTTCCATGATTCATTGTTTGTGCATAACACCCAGTGCTCCATGCAGAACGTGCCCTCCTCAATATCCATCACCAGGCTAACCCATCCTCCCACTCCCCTCCCCTCTAGAACCCTCAGTTTGTTTTTCAGAGTCCATCGTCTCTCATGGTGCGTCTACCCCTCTGATTTCCCCCCCTTCATTCTTCCCCTCCTGCTACATTCTTCTTCTTTTTTTCTTTCTTAACATATATTGCATTATTTGTTTCAGAGGTACAGATCTGAGATTCAACAGTCTTGCACAATTCACAGCGCTTACCAGAGCACATACCCTCTCCAGTGTTCATCACCCAGTCACCCCATCCCTCCCACCCCACCCCCCACTCCAGCAACCCTCAGTTTGTTTCCTGAGATTAAGAATTCCTCATATCAGTGAGGTCATATGATACATGTCTTAAAAGCTATTTCTTTAGAGAAGTTTTAGGTTCACAGTAAAATTGAGAGGAAGGTACAGCGGTTTCCCATATGCCCCTCCCCCCCACACTTGCATAGGCTTCCTTATTATCAACATCCCCATCAGAGCAGTACTGTTACAACTGATGAACTTACATTGACATATCATAATCCCCCAAAGTCCATAGCTTATCTTAGGGTTCACTCTTGTGTTGTACATTCTATGAGTTTGGACAAATGTATAATGAAATGATTATAGTATCATGCAGAATATGTCTAAATATATTTTATCTCATGTCCCTTATGATTTGTCTGTTGCCTCTCCGAACATATTATGAGATCTAAAAAACAAGAACTGAGACCTATGTTACTTAGGTATCCCCAGGGCTTTGCATTATGTCCAGCACATAGTAGGCAATAAATAGATGTTTTCTGCTGAATAAAGACATATTTGTTTTTATTTTTAAAATAAGATGAGAGTTTTGATTCAAAATCAGTACAAGGTCATTTTCAAGATATTGCTATCCTCTCTCCATTTTAGGGTATTCAGGTAAATATTGTCTTCCAGGTGATAAAAATCAATTACATTTCCTAAATTTATGGGAGGGACTTTTTGAATAAAATTGCATTATTTCACACAGTGCTTTAATGAAACAAATGACTGATTGAATGTGCAAGATACTTGGTTGTTAAATTATATTCATATAATGTTGAAAATAAGATTTTTTTTAGGCTTACTGACGCAAAGCTATTATCTTTGATGATGATCTTTTCACTCCCATTGCCTAAATACCAAAAAACCCTTTGTATATATTACTTTTGAGAAAATTACTAACACAATTCCTGGTTTATAATATAAAATACCATAATTACAATTTAATGCTTCTCATTGACTGTGACTTTTTGTCTGCAATTATGTATTCAGTACACTTATATTTTCTATGAATTCTAATAGGCTGAGAGTATTATTTAAAGTATATGTGGTTCAGTTGTCCTATGAAGATTCTTCATTTTTTTCATAAAAATATGTAAAATTTCAGCTGAAATTTGACATTAAAATTTAAAACAAGAAAGAAAAGAAGGAAAAAAGCTATTGCCCATCAGCAGTTTGACTTTCTCACTTAGAAAAAAAAATAACAACAACAAAAATATGTGGTTCCTGCCACTAGACACTGGACTTAGGAACCCTTAGTTAAAAACCCATTGTTGAAAATTTTCTAATTGTATGATCTTGGCAAACTGCTCATCCTCTCTGAGGCTCAGATTTTTCATTTGTAAATGAAATATAAATTTCATTTGGGACATTACTAGCTACAAGGACTACAAGAACTAAAAGAGATAGTGAAGTGCTTTTTTGCTTAGTAGACCTACAAAGTAGTTTGATTATTTCTAATATGCTTTAATAGGAGTTCCTTGGACTGTGAGTTTTTACTTTGAGATTTGTGGGAAAACAAACAATTATTATGTATGAGCTCTGAGAATTATTCCCTCTGTTTGTTTCAGGTGATTCTTTCTCCAGTCTTGATTATTTTCCTTGTATTCATGTACTGATTGGTACTCAGTTAAAGATTTGAAAAGGCAGATATCCAAAGATCTTCTGTGTTGCTTTCTCTGTTCTTTCCTAAAAACTCTAGCTGTCTTAGCTTCCCTACATTCCAAGCTCCTTTTTCTCACCTGAGTGGAATTACTAAACTCCTCTTGGATTTCCCTTTCTAAACTGCAACTTGTAAACTCTCTGTAGGCAGTAATTTGAGGCAATAAATGGTCTTGCTTTGTTTTCCCTATCTCAGAAATCACTGTCCTGTGCTACCTGATGGCCAATCTCTAAAAAACCATTGCTTCGTGTATTTTGTCCAGTTATTTTAGTTGTTTCAGTCAATTGTATAAATTTGGTTCCTTTTACTTCATCTTGGCTTAAAGAAAAAGTCCTCAGATACAAGATAGAGGACTCTATACAAGATAATGTGCTCAGATACAAGATAGATGGATTTCTAAGTGATTTTGTGGAGCGTGGTCCTCCCTAGCTATATCCCACTCACTTGTTCTGGATACGTTTTGTGAGCAAGAAATAAAACTGCTTTGTTTTGCCAATGAGACAATGAAATGATTTAATTTGTTAGGCAACATAAATTACTCTGTCCTGCTTAATTTACATACTCTGGGGAAATGGTATTAGTTGCAGGTGCATTGCTTGTCATACACCTTTCAGACACTGGGAAAGTAATGGGGCGGAACATGATTAGTCTCTTCATTCCCTAAATCCAAATGCTCTTTAAATGTTGTCAATGAATCAGGTATTTTATTTAATTTTTTTAAAGATTTTATTTATTTTATTTTACTTATTTATTTTTTATTATGTTCAGTTAGCCACCATATAGTACATCATTAATTTTTGATGTAGTGTTCAATGATTCAGTAGTTGTGCATAACACCCAGTGCTCATCACAACCCATGCTCTCCTTAATACTCATCACCGGCAACCCCATCCTTCCACCCCCTCCCCTCTAAAACCTTCAGTTTTTTTTCTGGAGTCCATAGTCTCCCATGGTTTGTCTCCCTCTCTGATTCCCCTCCCCCCTTCAGTTTTCCCTCCTTTCCCCTGTGGTCCTCCACTCTATTCCTTATGTTCCACATATGAGTGAAACCGTATGATAATTGTCTTTCTCTGATTCACTTATCTCACTTAGGATAATCCCCTCCAGTTCCATCCGTGTCTATGCAAATGGTGGGTGTTCATCCTTTCTGATGGCTGAGTAACATTCCATTGTATATATGTACCACAACTTCTTAAACAAAGCTGGGGGCATCACATTGCCTGACTTCATGCTATATTATAAAGCTGTGATCACCAAGACAGTATGGTATTGGCACAAAAACAGATACATAATCAATGGAATAGAATATTTTATTTTAGAGAGAGAGAGAGAGAGAGCATGACTGGGGGCAGGGGCAGAGGGAGAGGTAGAGAATCTAAAGCAGATTCCCTGCTGAGTGGGGAGCCCAACATGGGACTTGATCTCACAACCCTGAGATCATGACCTCAGCTGAAACCAAGAGTCAGACATTTAACTGACTAAGCCACCAAGGCGCCCCTCTTCTGATATTTTAAAACATTGCATTACCTCTTCTATAATAAAACCTTCACCAGATCTAGTAAAATTATCTCCCACTGTTTTCTGTCGTTTTATTCTCACTCTTACTTCCAAAAAGAAATGTACTCAGCACTCAGGAATATCTTCAGACTAAACACTACTATAAGCCAACCTTAAGAAAGATTAAAATAAAGCCTTGGGAGGATCAAGCTTATTGACAAGTAATTTAAATGCTTTTCAACACAAAGATTAATTCAGTATATTAGAAGACAATAAAATTCAGAATCTTATTAACAGTATCCATAATGTATAGCCAAAAATTCTAATTACACATGAGAATATGATGAAAATTGAACCAATATCAGGAGCAAAAAGTCAATAGAAATAGAGCTAGATATGACATGGGTGATGGAATTCATGGAGAGAAAGTTAAAGTTAACTATTTTTAATGTTTTCAAAGATTTAAAGGAAAAATTGACAATGAGTGAGCAGATGGAAAAACTAGTTAGGGAGAAAAACATTTATTTAAACGATATATAAAACATAACATAAATATAAATAAATATTTATCCTTAGAACCTTGCCTAACATTTAGTTAATACTACCTGTTTGTGAAATGAAATATCCAAATTTTTTTTTCTGCCATTCATCAAAATGATCAGATCCAATGCTTACACTTGATAAACACAAAATAGATATTCTGCCTTGGTCTATTTTCCTTTGTTAATGTGGTCTTCGTGATTTTTTTTTTTAATTTTCAATACCCCATTTAAGGGCATCCTGCCTCATGAAGAAACCATCTAATCTATAAACCAATATTATCAGTCAGAGCACATTGTTCAGAATTTATTCACTCACTCATTCAACAAGTATTTATTGATTACCTACTAAATACTAAGCACAATATTAGGAACTGGAAATGCTGCAGGTAACAAGGCTGGTTTCTCTTATGCAGCTTATATTTTATTGAAGGATAGATGAGCAAATATGTACATAAAATAATATTTGGAATTCATGGGAGCAATAAGAAGCCTAAAACAAGGGAATATGATGTAGACTGGTTGGGAGTGCTGAGAGCTACTTTTTTTTGGGTCATTAGAGAAGTCCTCTTTCAGGTGGTTATATTTCAGCTGAGCCTTGAATATTATGAAGAACCAGCATATGAAGACCCAGGGATAAATATTCCCAGTGAAGGAATAAGCTTGGTTCATGCTACAAAAAAAAAAAAAAAGAAAGAAAGAAGACCATTGGGCCTTATCTCTCTTACCAGTTAGGTTCTAGTCAGGTAAACAGAAAACATTCATTATTTTAAGAACTATAAATTAGGGGCACCTGGGTGGCTCAGTCGTTAAGCGTCTGCCTTTGGCTCGGGTCATGATCCCAGGGTCCTGGGATCGAGCCCCACATTGGGCTCCCTGCTCAGCGGGAAGCCTGCTTCTCCCTCTCCCACTCCCCCTGCTTGTGTTCCCTCTCTCGCTGTGTCTCTCTCTGTCAAATAAATAAATAAAATCTTTAAAAAAAAAAAAAACTATAAATTAGTTTTGAAATTGGTTAGCCATGTGGTGGAAGACAAAATAGGCAAAAAGTAATTGCTGTATTACCACAGAGTTACTTATGGTAAGAAGCCAATTCTACTCCTAGGGCTGTGGAAGCCAAAACAGTAGGGTTCTTTCAAGTTCCAGGTTTGGAAGAGTGGTCCTGGATAGCTGGGGCTTAGATCCTGAGGACAGGTCACTGTAGAGTTGATATTGGTATCTCTGAGGGGCATAATAACAGTGGTTCTGGGAATATGGATGAACACTGGAAACTAAAATCAACTGCCAGTGCTATGGTGAAAAAGTGTTGCTGGGGTGACATTGATAAGAAGGGTAAGCAAATAGAAAGGATTATGTCTTTCTAATCCTTCAGTTTCCACTCTCCCTCCTTTTACCCCATATTGGCATAGTTTAACTGGGATCCAGCTTATAAAGCAGAAATGTGGTTTGAATATCCTCAGCTCGCTGAGAAATGACAGCTTACTAACCAGTACAAGGCAGAAGCAGAGTGAGCATAAGAGGACTTGTATGAGGCAGATGCAATTGTAGATAATTTGCAAAAAGTAGAGATTTTTTTTCCCTATACATAAAGATAGGATCAGTAGATAACCAAGAGTCTTGAGTGTATTTGATTTATATATGGAAAAATATTACTCAGGTTGCTACATGAACATTATGTTGGAAAGTGTTAAAAGGAAAAGCAAGGGAATTTAGTTTAAAGGCAATTTAAGTAATCCAGGGTGAAAATGCGGATGGCTTCAACCTCAGAGTTAGCAGTAGAGATGAAGAGGAGTGGATAGCTTCAGAATTACATCCCAGAAGTTGCTGTGAAGTTAGATTGAGAGGGTGAAGGAAGGGCATGAAGCAAGGATGGCTCCTTGATTTTTAGTCAAGCAATTAGTTGGATGGAGATGACAAATAGAATTGTGTGATTCTCCAGTTAGATCCAGCTTCTTGAGTGCAAAATAATATTCACGATTCATTATGCAGTAATAGCTTTGTGTTCCTCAGTTCAATAAATAACAATCATTCAAATAATTGTTCAGGTTAAAAACTTAGGAATCAGCTCTTTCCTTTCTCCCCTCCACACCTAAATGGGTCTTACCATAGTTTTATCACAGATCAGAGAGAGCTCCTTCCTGCTTCCATTGGTGTATTTCCAGAGCAGCCAGAGTAAGAGTTGAGTTTACACTAACGAGATAGTATTATTCTGTAAGGATCAAAACTCTATAAAAGCTTTCTATTATACTTAAAATAAAAATGGAACTCCTTGCTGCTTTTAAAGCCATATGCTATATACCTTCTGCCTATCCCTCTAAAGTCATCCCCTTCCAGCCCTCCTTGCCCATTTAATTGTAGCTTCTCTGGTTTTCAAGAAGTTTCTTTAACACTATGAGATCAGTCCAGCCTCGAGACCTTCACTTTTGCCATTCCATCTGCCTATAATGCATTGCCCCTGAAATCTATTGACTTGCTCACTTCATTCAAATCTCTATAGAACTGATAGCTTCTCAAAGATATGCCATCTCTGATTTTTTTATATAAAATAGTCTCTTTCCACATAATGCTATCTCCTTGATCTACTTTAATACTCTCTATAGTCTTTATTATTATTTGAGATTTTCATTATTTATTTGCTTTCTTCTTAAAGATCAATGCCCCCTTGAGGCTCCTGGGTGGCTCAGTCAGTTGAGTGTCTGACTCTTGGTCTCAGCTCAGGTCTTGATCCAGGGTCATGAGTTCAAGCTCCACACTGGGCATGGAGCCTACTAAAAAAAAAAAAGAAAGAAAGAAAAAAAAAAGATAAATGCCCCAGTGGAATGTAACACTCTAAGTCAGGAAGTCAGGGAAGGGCTCTTTCACTCCTATAACCCCAGTGGCTACAGGTTACCAGCACATGGGACACATTCAAGACAATTTTTTACATAGATTTATTCAAGTAGATGTTCTTTTCATTATATGATTCAGATTCTTGCTAGTGACAGAGCTGGAATAAAATATAAGTTTTTCTCATTTCTTTTAATTATATTCCATTGGCAGATTATCACAATTTGTAATCATACTTGTAATTATTCTCTGTGTGATGTTTTTGAAATCCACAAGCAAAAGGAACCTGCCTATTTTATTCACTGATGTATCCTCCTTAATTTCCACTATTCCTGAAATATAGTATATGCTTAATAAATATTTATTGAATTCATGAATAAATAAATTCAAGAATATATACATGAAAAATTGATATTTCTCAATTTGTAGGGAAACAAGAAAACTGAATTAGAATGAGTTCTCTAAACCGCTGTCCACAGGTGCCCTGCTTCTCCTCAAGCTAGCTATGAACATACTGCCCTCTCATGGTCCACTTCAGATTAGATTAGAAAAGGCACACTGTATCCATTCCATTATTATGTAAATTTGATTCTAAAGGGAGCTCTACTCAAAGATACCTATGTAACCAAAATTTACCAATAGGGGCTTTTTAGACTTGTGGATGAAATTCCCATTGCAATGTACCAGGTAATAAGGCTGTACATGACAATACAATTGTAACTAAACCTATTGTGTATATCTTTCAGCCTGCATGATTTTTAAAATGCTTTCAGGATTAAAAATAAAAGGACCTTGACTGCAGAGTTTCAATATTAAAGATGGTCCGAATAATACAATAAATCCCTAGGCACCTGGTTATCAGCACAACTCCCTGCTTGTTTGAAATATCTTTGTTTGCTTTTCACACCAACACCAATCTAACTGGGAACAATCAAATAATCAATTCTACAAAGGTGACTTTTTAAAGAACACGAATATATGTGAGCCCTGGGAGTGGAGGTAGAGATGTGGGGGGAAAGAAAAACTTGAAGCTTTTGTGCATTCTGAGTACGATGCTCTTTATCCAGGGGGAAAGGTAGTGTTTTAGTTCTACTCTTACATTTCTCAGTTCAATAATGTGACCTGCATTAATGGTGGTCTCAGAAGGGAAAGATGAGAGAAAACAATGGTAGAAGGAGCCAATTTAGGAATAAAATATAATTTGCATTTGTATAACACTGTTTTTTCCCCCTAAGTAACCAAGCACTTGCCTAACGCAAATTATTCTCTTGAAAAAGGTCATTTTGTCTTTGGCATCACTGGTGTCTTCTGAATTCTTCTGTCTCAAAAATGACTTACTTCTTCATGCATTAAGCCTCCTGCAAATTCTTCCTTTCCTCTCCCCTCACCACAAATCTAGTCTAGGATAGATAAACTAATTATAGAAATTCTGAGTTTGAAGAGATCCTTAAGGGTCTTTTGGTCCAAAAACTTGCAGGCCGACTCCCTCTTAATTTCTAAGTAAAAATAAATGGCAGAAACTCTATAAAAGACTTATTTGTGTAACCCATTAAATATGTTAGATTCCTAAGTTATAACCCAGACACTCTTACTATAGGGAATATGGAAATTCTGAGGCTTGGGGTCAGAAATGCATTTTCAGCAAGCATTCCAGGTGATGGCTATTCCAGGTGATGGATATTCCAGGCTTTCCATTTTATTTATTAGCTGTTTTCATATTATTAAACACAGTGTTTTAAACATTCAAAAAGTCAAGAAATAATTAGAAAGAAATGTTAGCTTATGCAATATTCAGATTAAGCACAAGTAATTTTTTTTGCCATATGAGACAGATACATTTTAAAGAAAATATTACAAGTATATTTAAAACCTCATGACCAGTTTTTGATGTTTTTCTTCCCCTCTCTAGAGTGAACTACTCCCCTGAAGTCCTTGTATATATTTTTGTAAAGATTTATTTATTTACTTTAGAGAGAGTGCATGCACATGAACAGGGGGAAGGGGCTGAGAGTGAGGGAGAGAATCTCAAGTGGACTCCTCACTGAGCGCACAGCCTGACACGAGGCTCGATCCCAGGACCCTAAGATCTTGACCTGAGCCAAAATCAAGAGTCAGCCACTTAACCAACTGAGCCACTCAGGCGCCCCAGTCCTTGTATATTTTATATTTGATTATTTCATTGTGAATATTTTATTCAAGTGTAACATCATAAATTTTCAGAAATCATGAGTGTAGACCCTGATGAACTTCACAAAATGATCTACTTTGTAACCAGTACCCAGGTGAGGAAATAGAACATTACCAGCATCTCCATAAGGCTCTCTCCTGGGGTACAGCTCCCCTGGTGTCCCAAGTGACACCTTGGAGTGTTTACTCCTAAGCCCTCATGGAAGGGTTTTAAAATTTTCCCTTTTGTTTGTTTGTTTCCCCACTATAGTAAGATTCACAAAAGGTCTAGTCTGCTTTTCAGATGTATTCTACTTGGCTTCTTATCTTTTCACCATTGTATGTTTAATATGTGTCTAGAGATTCGGAGGAAAAACCAATGTGTGGTGATCTCATTTGTTTCTATCATTCTATTAGCCTGGGATTTGTTCCCCTCAAATCCTGCCTCAGGCCCTTTACAATGTCATTACAGATTCTTTGTGTGCATATCTGACTTTATTTTTGAGAAGCTTTAGGTTTATAGAAAAATTGAAAGGAAAGAACAAAGAGTTCCCATATAAGCTTCCCCGTCCCAGTTTCCCCTATTATTAACATCTTGCATTAGAATGATGCATGTGCTACCATCGATGAGTCAGAAATTACAACTTATTAACTAAAGTCCATAGCTTACATTAGGGTTCACTCTTTGTGTTGAACATTCATTTTCACTACCCTAAAAATCTTCTGTGTCCCACCTCTTCAGCCCTCCCTCACCCTAAACCCCTGGCAACCACTGATCTTTTTACCATATCTCTAGTTTTGCTTTTTCCAGAATTTCATATAGTTGGAATCATACAATATGTAGGCTTTACAGATTGACTTCTTTCACTTAGTACTATGTATTTAAATTTCCTCCATGTATTTTTAGTAGTTTAATAGCTCCTCTCTTTTTATTGCTAAATAATGTTACACTGTATGGATATACTTTATTCATTCACCTATTGAAAGCCATCTTGGTTGCTTCAAAGTTTTTACAACTATGAATAAAGCTGCCATTAACATTTATGTGCGGGTTTTTGTGTGGATATAAATTTTCAGTTCAACTGGGTAAATACCAAGGAGTGCTGTTGTTAGATCACATGGTGTAAGTATATTTCATTTTGTAAGATATTGCCAGTTTTTGAAAGTGGCTGTACATCATTTTGCATTCTCATTAGCAATGAATGAAACTTACTGTTGATCCATATTCATACCAACATTTGGTATTGTCAGTGTTTTAAAGTTTGGCCATTCTAATAGGTATAGTGGTGACATAATGTTTTATAATGATTTATAATTCTCTAGTATCATATATTGTGGAGCATTTTTCATATGCTTATTTGCTGTCTGTATATCTTCTTTGGTGAGTTATCTGTCCAGATTTTGTGTCCATTTTTAAAAATTTGTTGAACTTTAAGACTTCTTTGTGTATTGTGGATAACAGTCCTTTATCAGATGTCTTTTGCAAATATTTCTCCCAGTTTGCAACTTGTCATTCTCTTGACATTTTCTTTCACAGAGCAGAAGTTTTAAATTTAATGAAGCTGGAATTATGAATTTTTTCTTTCATAGATCATGAGTTTGTTGCTCTATCTAAGAATTCATTGCTGAACCCATCACCTAGATTATCTCCTATGTTACGTTCTACGAATTGGATAGTTTAGTATTTTCCATTTCTATCTATGATTCATTTTGAGTTATTTCTTGTGAAAGATGTAAGGTCTGTGTCTAGTTTCATTTTGTTTTGTTTGTTTGTTTGTTTGTTTGTTTTGCATGTGGATATTTTATTATTCCAGCATCATTTGTTGTAAGATTATCCTTTCTTAAATATATTACCTTTGCTCCTTTGTCAAAGATCAATTGACTACATTTGTGTGGGTATTTCTGGGCTCTCTATTCTGTTCCTTTGATCTATTTGCCTATCTTTTCACCAGTGCTATGTTGTCTTGATTACTGTAGCTTTAGGTCAGGTAGTGTCAGTCCTCCGACTTTGTTCTTCCTTTTTGATATTTGTTGGCTATTCTGGGTCTTTTGGCTTCCCACATAAATTTCAGAATCACAAAATAACTTGCTGGGATTTTGATTAGGATTGCATTGAATCTATAGGTCAAGTTGGAAAGAACTGACATCTTTACAATATTGAGTCGTCCTAGCCATGATCATGGAATATCTCTCTATTCATTTAAATCTTCTCTGATTTCTTTCATCAGATTTTCTTTAAATTTAAATAGTAACCAACTCTTTTAGATGTTCTTAGCAGGATTATTAGTGTATTGGCTTCTGTTATAGCTGGAAGTGGGTTATTGTCCCAGACTATACTTAAGGTCTCTAAAGCTTGAGATCCATTGTAATGCAGAAATAAACTTGAATTTAATATAAAGAACCACATTTCAGGGGTGACGAGTTTAAGTCAAGTGTGGAACATAAAATCAAATGCTCTGGAGTTTCACGACATGGGCTCAAATCCTTGATCTAATATTTGCTGTAAATCTCAGACCAGTTATTTGATGTCTGTGAGCATCAGTTCCCTAATGTGTGCCCAAGGATATAAACATTATCAATTCAATATTGTTTGCTAGGATTAAATGGCGGAGTACATTTAAATTGCTTAATGAATGATAGGTGGTACTCAAAATATTGTTTTTACATGTATTTCATCATTGATTATGGATTTAAGTAAATCAAGCATTTGGATAACTCAAGCATTTTGTCATCGATTGTGGATTTTGATAAAGCAAGCATAAATAAGCAAATAAGTATTTTTTCAGCAGCACATCTTTGCCAAGGAGATCTGATACTATGCCAGGGATGCAGAAATTTTTCTGCTCAGTCACTAAAATGAGCCCTGAGGAGATGTCATGGATACTCTACAAATACCACAATCAAACATTTACTCATTTCAGGATATCCACTACTCCCAAACTATTTATTTTCTGGTCTTCAAGAATTTAGGTAATGTGTCTACTTTTAACCAAGTTATATAATAATCTGTGACTTTCCACATGTACTGTTTCCAGTGCTAATAAATATATTTTGTATTAGAAATATCTCTGGATACCAACCCACTTTGGCATTTCTACTCTCTCATCATTCTACTATCATGTTTTACCTTTTAGTTTTCTAACAGCTCTCACTCTTACGTCTTCTCCCATTACAGGGTATTCTTTTCACCATTGCTAAACATTTACATTTATATAAAACATAAAAATAAACATTTTACTCATCACCTACAACTATTTAATTGTCTCCTAAAATGTTTGTCAATCTTAGTTCTCACATACCCTGCATCAAAATTATCTAGAGTCAATCTCAGAGTAATACCTTTTAGTTCCAGCCCCGTCCAGTGACCAATTCATCCTAATTTTAACACTTACTCTCACATCCCAGGAAATCCGTTATTGCATAATTTGTCACCCTAGATATACTGAATCAGACTCTCTGGTGGTAAATCCAGAAAGCTTTGTTTTTGAACATGCTCCTCTAGTGATTGTTACTCACAAAAAAATGTTGGTGAGCCACTGGCCTAAAAAAAATATAACTCAATTTTTTTTGCATCATATAATGTAATTTTGGGCATAAGTTTATTACAATTTCTTTGTTAGTATTTCCTCACACACACAAAAAATGTGACCTCCTTGACATTAAAGACATGTTATTTATTTTTTAATCCACAATGACTAAAAGATAGTTGAATCTCATTTTCAAAAATAAATATATGAATACAGTATATACTTTGATTCTTCTATAAGGGTAATTTTCTATGTTTCCTTTCAAGCTTTGCAAAACGAATGGATTGTGAGGATGACTGAAATTCAGTATTAAATAATTTAAAATTTATTTTATTGATTTCCACATTTCCACTAGTTATGTTGTTAATCTGTTAATCTGTTATTTATAATGAGTGTCCATGTAACAAAATGTCTTTACCCATTTTCCGGTCTGAGACCTATTTGAGTCTCTGTTGAATGAATCAACATACAAAAATTGTGACTACCATACCAGTGATATGTGCATACACTACTTGAAAAGCAGAATAGTCTTCAAAGACATTTAGAAGAGAATGTATTTTCATTTAAGTGAAACAGGATATTCTTTTTTGAAATATTAAGACATTGTTCTTCTTTAGAAGATCATAATGGTTTAACAATTGAACATGATTTCTGAGTTATTTTGGTAGCAAATGTGAATTTGTAATATCACAAGTGATCAAAGTCATTTTTTTTTTTTTTTTACATATGAGCATGGAAATAATAAATAAATTCAAAAGAGTTTCCTTCTTTTGGTTAAACACTATGAAAAATGTGTGTGTGCGTGTGTGTGTGTATATATACATATATATATATATATGTGTGTGTGTGTATATATATAATAAATCTCAAACCCAGTGCTTCTTTTCAAGCATTATTTTGGCTTAAAATCCCAGAAATTTTGATTTGGATGGGTCATATGTTTAGGAAATGGCTAAAAATATCTTAACCCCCCTGGCAAGTCCTTAATGGATATTTACTTTAAGATATTTCTCTTACAATGGAAAAACGTTCCATGCTTATGGGTTGGAAGAACAAATATTGTGAAGATGTCAATGCTACCTAGAGCAATCTACACATTCAATGCAAGCCCCATCAAAATACCATCCACTTTTTTCAAAGAAATGGAACAAATCATCCTAAAATTTGTATGGAACCAGAAAAGACCCCGCATAGCCAGAGGAATGTTGAAAAAGAAAAGCAAAGCTGGCGGCATCACAATTCTGGACTTCCAGCTCTATTACACAGCTGTCATCATCAAGACAGTATGGTACTGGCACAAAAACAGACACATAGATCAATGGAACAGAATGGAGAGCCCAGAAATGGACCCTCAACTCTATGGTCAACTAATCTTTGACAAGGCAGGAAAGAATGTCCAATGGAAAAAAGACAGTCTCTTCAACAAATGGTGTTGGGAAAATTGGACAGCCACATGCAGAAGAATGAAACTGGACCATTTCCTTACACCACACACAAAAATAGACTCCAAATGGTTGAAAGACCTCAATGTGAGACAGGAGTCCATCAAAATCCTAAAGGAGAACACAGGCAGCAACCTCTTCGACCTCAGCCGCAGCAACTTCTTCCTAGAAACATCGCCAAAGGCAAGGGAAGCAAGGGCAAAAATGAACTATTGGGACTTCATCAAGATAAAAAGCTTTTGCACAGCAAAAGAAACAGTCAACAAAACCAAAAGACAACTGACAGAATGGGAGAAGATATTTGCAAATGACATATCAGATAAAGGGCTAGTATCCAAAATCTATAAAGAACTCATCAAACTCAACACCAAAAGAACAAAGAATCCAATCAAGAAATGGGCAGAAGACATGAACAGACATTTTTCCAAAGAAGACATCCAAATGGCCAACAGACACATGAAAAAGTGCTCAACATCACTCGGCATCAGGGAAATCCAAATCAAAACCTCAATGAGATACCACCTCACACCAGTCAGAATGGCTAAAATTAACAAGTCAGGAAATGACAGATGTTGGCGGGGATGCGGAGAAAGGGGAACCCTCCTACACTGTTGGTGGGAATGCAAGCTGGTGCAGCCACTCTGGAAAACAGTATGGAGGTTCCTCAAAAAGTTGAAAATAGAGCTACCATATGATCCAGCAATTGCACTCCTGGGTATTTACCCCAAAGATACAAAAGTAGGGACCCGAAAGGCTACGTGCACCCCGATGTTTATAGCAGCAATGTCCACAATAGCCAAACTGTGGAAAGAGCCAAGATGTCCATCAACAGATGAATGGATAAAGAAGAGGTGGTATATATATACAATGGAATATTATGCAGCCATCAAAAGGAATGAGATCTTGCCATTTGCAACGACGTGGATGGAACTGGAGGGTATTATGCTGAGCGAAATAAGTCAAACAGAGAAAGACATGTATCATATGACCTCACTGATATGAGGAATTCTTAATCTCAGGAAACAAACTGAGGGTTGCTGGAGTGGGGGGTGGGGTGGGAGGGATGGGGTGACTGGGTGATAGACACTGGGGAGGGTATGTGCTCTGGTAAGCGCTGTGAATTGTGCAAGACTGTTGAATCTCAGATCTGTACCTCTGAAACAAATAATGCAATATATGTTAAGAAAGAAAAAAAGAAGAAGAAGAATGTAGCAGGAGGGGAAGAATGAAGGTGGGGAAATCGCAGGGGGAGAAGAACCATGAGAGACAATGGACTCTGAAAAACAAACTGAGGGTTCTAGAGGGGAGGGGGGTGGGGGGATGGGTTAGCCTGGTGATGGGTATTGAGGAGGGCACGTTCTGCATGGAGCACTGGGTGTTATGCACAAACAATGAATCATGGAACACTATATCTAAAACTAATGATGTAATGTATGGGGATTAACATAACAATAAAAAAATTAAAAAAAAAAAATAAAACCCATATCATGAAGATTTGGACCGGATAGTTTGACCAGTTTGCTGGAAAATGAATGAATTTACTTGCATGTTGACAGGCACTGGGAGGAAACCCAAAGCCTAGACCTCAACTTATTCACTCGAGGATTCAAATATATCTGGGCATGTCTAGATGCCAAAATCACCTATTTTGAGAGAAGGAGCAAGGTATTCCCCTGTAAGTAAAACAAATCTAGGGAAAACAGGTACATGGACTTGGACTCTCAGCTTTGTTCCATTCATTGAAGACAGAAGGTAGTTTTGGAGTCTGTCTCTGAGATTGTTTTCTGCCCATGAGTGCTCCCTAAATCCTTGGGGATTTGGACTCTAGAAAACTTGAAAGTGCTTTTCAGTAAAAAAAAAAAAAAAAAAAAAAAAGTCACTAGGGCATGCCAGACCACATAAGTTTGGTTCGTACAATGGACAGTGACTCTAAGGTATAAAAGAGGGTTGTTCCCACACCAGCAAGGGATACTGCATGGTAAGGCCATGTGGAGAGTACCAACAGACAGCAAGGGATGCCCGCAGTAGCCTGGCACAGAAGAATAACATTGGCTCCAAATAAGAATAATATTCTGCTGTTGATATTCCTGTCACAGACAGGAGGTCAAATGTCTTTGTTTGTATAGTATTCACCAAAGAATAGTCTGTGTTATGTTTTCTACTCAAGCACAGTAGAATACTTATGGGTTTTAAAAACAAGACATACATTTGTTTTATGTATGGGCCTCTATCATAACATTGATAACACTGTGCTCTAATTGTTGGTTTTCACCACTAGACAGTGAATTCCTTAAGGACAGGGGTCAGATTTTGCATATCTTCATCACTCAGCACCTGACACAGAGGCAGTGCTGAAATACATATTTGCATTAATGAAGAGAAATTAAATCTTGGCTTATAACTTTGCATTCTGTAATGGATCAGATTGATTATGTTCCCTTGTTACTTGATCACAGAAAAAATGGAAGTCCCATGAAGTATTCACAGATGCTTATAATTATTTGTTTCAGGTTTGTACCTCTAGATTGCAAGCTCCAGGAAATCAGGAACTTATGTTTTGCTCATTACTATAGAGCTGATGCCTATAACACTGGGTTATCACTATATTTTTACTGGGTAGTATACACAAGTGAAAAGCATACCTCCCTCACTATTTCCCCAAAATAGGGAAAGTCATGCAAAAAATGCCTCTCACTGCAGGTAAAAGATGCAATGGGTAATAAAGCCATATATCCTCCTTTAATTCTTCATTTGTTTCAATTTCTGAGAGGAGAATACTCATTTACTTTTATAATTAAAATATATAACCTGGAACACCAAATAATAATAAAGTGATTATTCCCTGAAGCTGATTCACTTTGAAACGTGCCATATTCTCAGAGGATTCAATTGATAGACCACAGAATCATCCATTATCAAATCAATTATTCCTTGATAACTCTGCTACTCAATGGAGAATATGGCTGTGAAATGAAAACATTATTAGGTTTATTATAGCATATGAGGATGATTTGTGTGTGTATGTGAGGAATCTATTAGACTTGTCTTTACCCAGGTTTTTCTACAGGGCAACAATATGTGATGGTATTGTGTGAAACTTGGAGTTAGCTGTTGTTTTATACTTCATGCAGTGACATAGTGACTAACTTGGAAATTGCTCTTGGACTGTATTTCTCAAAATACTATATGCAGATTACTAATAATAAAATCACATGGAGGTACTTGTTTAAAATTCATAAACCTGAGCCCTACTTCAAAGCACCCCATCTAGACCTGGAACCTCACTCTTCATTTTAGCAATGATTACTGGTTATACTTAAACATTCAAAGTTTGATAATCAGTCCTGTAATACATAAAATAGTCATCAACTTTTGATTTTCAAATTAAGCCAGTATACATTTTTTTTTATCACTTTACTGTTACTATTTTGAAAGACCTAACAGAGAGACATAGATGATTGATAAGGAGGAACTAAAATTTTAAACATTTGCTATGATCTAAACAGTATGCTAGATTCTTTCATACAAGCTATTTTTATTAAAACCTGAAAAAAAACCACATGGTCTATTAATATTCCATTGTCTACAGACAAGAAAACAGACTGGAGAGATTAATTCACTGTACTCATATAGCTCGTAGGATTCAATCATAAGATTCAACTCAGATTCTATTCCATGTAAGCCCATAACATCCTTTTAGCTTCATCTTTCTGGACACATTATAAAAGTCAAGATTAATGCATGAGAAACACCACCACCTTTCATGGGAATTCTAAAGAAACAAAAGATCAGTGAGGTCTGGAGAGATGATACCTAAAGTAGTCCTTGAAATTGGGTAGGGATTTCAGATAGGTGTTAATAGTAAAGCCTATTAAGAGTAAAAGAAGTGATTGTTGGAGTGAATGTATGCACACATGCATACAACTAAATAAACATAATCTGGAACTTCCTAAATTCTCCTTCGTATTAATGACATAATTGTAAATATGGATTCAGTAGCAGACTAAAATAGATACCTGGTATTTTATTGCAAATTTGAACATATTCCTTCATGTGACAAAGGCAATAAGGGATCTATAATACAAATCTATAGGAATTGGAACCTTGTCTTTCTTACTTAACAGCGTATCATCAGTGCCAGGAATGTTGTTTGGGTTATACAGTGGAACCCAAGGTGGCATTCTAAGTTAAGAGAGACGGAATGGGTGATCATACAGCAATAGGAATGAGAACTACCTATTTAAATATAACCAGAAAAGTAGCTAGTTTATAAACCAAGGTGTTTTGGAGAGTAGTAGTTATATATATATTTATAACATATCTTATGATTGTAAAGCGCTTTCACTGTCTTAATCATTTGACACTCACAAAAGACCTGTGAGTTATGAATTATTACTCCATTTTTTTCCTTTTAGTTGAAAAAACTTTTTATTTAAGTTCATATGTCCTAGAAAAATCGGAGTTTGCACTCCACCACACCTTGTTTATCTCCAATTAGTCCTATCTTTTCACTTATACTATGGCTACGTCAAATTTGAATAGAGAATGGACTCAAATTATAGAGCAACTTGAAAGTCAGTTTATAAATCAGATATTTATTGAGTTAAGTGACCAGTCTCTACAGATATATTTCAGACTGGCTTCTTGGATCCCAGCCAAGGTTTGATGTCCAATATCCTATTATCAATTGTTTGACTTCAAATGTATTTTCTACTAGTGGTAGAGCATTTGACTGCAAATGTATTTTCTACTAAGTTCTGTCTTTGAGACAGCAGCACTGGGGACTGTTAGAATTAAAAGCTTTATCAGAAGACAGTAGGCTCTGTGAAGAGTTAGGGGGAAGGAGCCAATCTTCTTCCCTTTCTTCACTGTTTAAAATTGGCCCCATAGCCTCTTTATCTCCCAAGCCTCTTCCTTTACCTACGCTCCAGTCAATGCTCAAAACTCAAAGAACTTTAACTGGGAATCCTGATTCTAACCCTTCATCAGCTTTATTCACATGGGTTGTGTACACTCTTGTTGGGGTTTGTGCAGGTGGTGGAGTTGCTTAAGACAAATTAGTACTGAGACTTTCCTTACTGGACATTTCAGAAAATGTAATAGAGTTGCTTACTACCATAGCGATGTTGCTTCTAATTCAGTCCGTTATTCAGCCGTTCTGGGGTGAACAGTGAGTAGTGAGTATACTGAAGTGATCCACTGGGGTCCAACCAGATATGTAGTCAAAAATAGATGGTGATTGTTGTAGAAATTCTCTGAAAGAAGAGGACAGACAAAACTTGGATAACAGAGAGGAAGGCTGAAGGTAGTCCAAGTGGGAGGAAATCTGTGAATAAAGATATGGAGCTAACAAAGGTGTTGTATGGGCACGGAGGTGGGGGAAAGAAGCACTTAAAAGAAATACCCAATTGAAAGCAAGTCTAATGTGTGGCCATTTTGGAAACACAAGACTCTGCATGTGATTTCTTGTATTAGACTGTGAGAATGAGGCAGCTACTCGTGTAAGTCCCCATATCCATAACCTGCAGTATTGTGGTCACCATTTATAATGCTTAGGAAAGGGAAGTAGTATAAACTAATTACTAAAAGCAGAATTCTTTAGAGAGTAAATCATTTTTGCAATATCCGATGTTTAAATATCAAGGAGGGAAAAAGAAAAGGATTTCTCAAGTTGGAGATTTTTAAATAATGCTTTGCCTTAAAAAGCTCTTGTTTGACTGGGTTGGTCATTTCTCTTTGTATTACACATAGTTCCCTGACTGGGAGAGAGTTGAGAGCAATTTTACATTTATCGAAAACTTTCATTTCACAGTGTTTCACAGATGAGTGTATGCATTCTGCAGAGGCCATATTAGATCCATTTCCAAAACTCAGTAGACTCCCAACAACACAGATCTGTGCGATGCATCTATTAGGAAATTGTGATAATAGAACGCTCAGGACTACACTCAGAAACAAGCAGCACAGAATGCACCTCATGGAGGAAATGATGCAGAGATAATGCTTTCCTATCACATCTGATTTTCTAATCTTGACTTAGAATGTTTAATGTTTCTTTTTGGGTAAATGAGGATGAACACCACAGTGAACTGGATGGGGCTCTGTTAAAAAAATAATAACTAATTAATTAATCAGATCTTTTAGGGGCAGGAATCAGTTTCTCCAGCCCTCTTCCAAGACACCTAAATGAGGAAAAAGTTAATCAAGTGGCTGAGAATGGAGTGATGCAGAACCAGGGTGGGCACTGTCATTGAGACCTGTAGGGAGTAGAGGAGACATGATTTTGAGAAGTACATAGACTGCCACAAAAGATTTGAAAGAAGCTCAAAAGGATGAAGGAAACGTTAGGTGAAAGAACAATATTTAACTCAATGACCCTAAAGTCTTTTATGAGGACAAAGTCTATTATACTTATTAAGAGTTAAATACCTTTGACTTCTATAACCCAAGATTCTGTATGAAGTTTGTTTGTTGCAGTAAGTTGAATGACTGCAGAATTTCAGTAAAGTATCATGTAGGGAAACTGTGCCTAGAAGATTTAAACAAATCTTTAAAAAAAGAAAATGAGAAGTAGATAGGGTTTGGAATAATATAAAGAATTTTAAAAGTATGATGTAAACAAGGAATTTTCACAGTAAAGGCTGTGGCTACCAAATCCTTTCATTAGATGGCATCTGTTAGGCATCATGCTAGATTGGAAAGGAAGTTAAAAAGGCACAACAATTCTCAGGAGTTATAATTCTAAGAGGAGTAAAGAAGAATTTGAGGATTTACACAATTAATTTAAAGTGCAGTGCTTGAGGTCTGCAAAGTGAGTTTCTTCTATGTTAGAATAAGATATAAGGTGAAAATTAGGTCTAAGTTGAGGAGCATCTTAGAAGGCAGAATTAGAAGCAGGTATTAGGACAGAAGGATATGACAATGCTGGAAAGGGAAGGAGCAGAAGGCTATTGTATTTCTTACTTAGATCTGGAAATAGGAAGGAGAGGAGAGCTGTGGTTGAGCAGCTTTTTTTTTTTTTAAGATTTATTTATTTGAGAGAGAGAGAGCACAAGTGGGAGGGGGCAGAGGGAGAGAGAATCTCAAGCAGACTCTGCACTGAGCACAGAGCCCATCATGGAGCTTGATCACATGACACTGAGATCACCATCTGGGCTGAAACCAAGAGTTGGACACTTAACCAACTGTGCCACCCAGGCACCACTGTGGTTGGGCAGTTATTAACAACAGAAATGAGTTTCTTATTTGCAGGCACATAATTACCAAAGAGACTATTAATCTCTTGGAAATTTTTTGGCCTTAATAATATACATATTAAATGTTCTGGGTGAGATAATACTTGTAAAACATCTGGCCAAGTGAATATGGGTAAACTCAAATGGTGACCACAATACTGCAGGTTATGGATATGGGGACTTACATGAGTAGCTGCCTCATTCTCACAGTCTAATATAAGAAATCACATGCAGAATCTTGTGTTTCCAAAATGGCCACACATTAGACTTGCTTTCAATTGGGTATTTCTTTTAAGTGCTTCTTTCCCCCACCTCCGCGCCCATACAACACCTTTGTTAGCTCCATATCTTTATTCACTCCCCCCACCTCCGTGCCCATACAACACCTTTGTTAGCTCCATATCTTTATTCACAGATTTCCTCCCACTTGGACTACCTTCAGCCTTCCTCTCTGTTATCCAAGTTTTGTCTGTCCTCTTCTTTCAGAGAATTTCTACAACAATCACCATCTATTTTTGACTACATATCTGGTTGGACCCCAGTGGATCACTTCAGTATACTCACTACTCACTGTTCACCCCAGAACGGCTGAATAACGGACTGAATTAGAAGCAACATCGCTATGGTAGTAAGCAACTCTATTACATTTTCTGAAATGTCCAGTAAGGAAAGTCTCAGTACTAATTTGTCTTAAGCAACTCCACCACCTGCACAAACCCCATCAAGAGTGTATTGAAGTTTCCTAAACTCTTGCACCAAGGACCTTTGAAAACATTATCAATAAATATATAAAGTTTCTAAAGAGTTTTGTTTTGCCTCTCTAGACATCCTGAAAAGTCACTAAAGGAAATAGCAGTTTTAAAAAATCTTATTATTAAATGCTTATATGATTCATAAATTTTATTTTTTAAAAGTTTTTTATTTAAATTCCAGTTAGTTAACATACAGTGTTATATTAGTTTCTGGTGTACAATATAGTGATTCAACACTTCCATACATCACCCGGTGCTCATCACAGCAAGTGCCCTCCTTAATCCCCATCACCTATTTAACCCATCCCACCATCCACCTCCCCTCTGGTATCCACCAGTTTGTTCTCTCTAGTTAAGAGTCTGTGTCTTGGTTTGTCTCCCTATTTTTTTCCCTTTGCTCTTTTGTTTTATTCCTTAAATTTCACATATGAGTGAAATCATATGGTATTTGTCTTTCTCTGACTTATTTTGCTTAGCATTATACTCTCTAACTCCATCCATGTCACTGCAAATAGCAAGATATCATTATTTTTTATGGCTGAGTAATATTCCATTATATTTATATGGAATATACATATATACCACATCTTCTTTATCCATTCATCAGTTGATGGGCATTTGGGCTGTTTCCAAAATTTGGCTATTGTAGATAATGTTGCTATAAACATCAGGGTGCATGTATCCTTTTGAATTGGTATTTTTATATTCTTTGGGTAAATACCTAGTAGCGCCATTTCTGGATCACAGGGTAGTTCTATTTTTAACTTTCTGAGAAAATGGATTAGAAGAAATATTGTTAAAATGTCTATACTACCCAAAACAATCTATACATTTAATGCAATCCCTATCAAAATACCAGCAGTGTTTTTCACAGAGCTAGAACAAACAATCCTAAAATTTGTATGGGACCACAAAAGAGCCCAAATACCCAAAGAAATCTTGGAAAAAAAAAAAAAAGCAAAGCTGGAGGCATCAAAATTCTGGACTTCAAGTTATATTACAAAGCTGTAGTCATCAAGATAGTATGGTACTGGCACAAAAATAGGCACATAGATCAATGGAACAGAACAGAAAACCCAAAAATTGACCCACAGCTATAGGGACAATTAATCTTTGACAAAACAGGAAAGAATATCCAATGAGAAAGAAAGACATTCTCCTCAACAAATGGCGTTGGGAAAATTGGACATCAACATGCAAAAGAATGAAACTGGACCACTTTCTTACACCATACACAAAAATAAATTCGAAGTGGATGAAAGACCTAAATGTGAGACAGGAAACCATCAAAATCCTAGAGGAGAATGCAGGCAGTAAACTCTTTGAGATCAGCCATAGCATCTTCTTTCTAGATATGTCTCCCGAGGCACAGGAAACAAAAGCAAAAATAAACTATTGGGACTATGTCAGAATAAGAAGCTCCTGCACAGTGAAGAAAACAATCTACAACACTCAAAGACAACCTATGGAATGGGAGAAGATATCTGCAAATGACATATCTGATAAAGGATTAGTATCCAAAATATACAAGGAACTTACAAAACTCAACACCCCAAAAATGAATAATCCAATTTAAAAATGGACAGAAGACATGAATAGACATTTTTCCAAAGAAGACATACAGATGACTGACAGATACATGAAAAGATGCTCAACCTCATGACATCACTAATCATCACGGAAATACAAATCAAAACTATGATGAGATATCACTTCACACCTTCTAGAATGGCTAAAATCAACAACACAAGAAACAACAGGTGTTGGTGAGGATGTGGAGTAAGTGGAACCCTCTTGCACTGTTGGTGATTCACACATTTTAAATAAAACTATGAACATGATTTTTCTGAATATCTCAGTGATGGGGATTTAAGTACCTCTATACTGGGTTGTGCACCTGGAAATAAATGTCTAGTTACCACCACTTTGTCCATCATCTATACTCAAGATAATCAGAAAGTAAAACAATTTCAAATAAGGCTAGGGAAATATAAACAGGTAGTGAGAAAATGAGCAGTCAATACAACAGAAAAAATAACACTTTTGTTAAAATTAAAGGATCATTTATAAAATGTCCAGGAATAGTAGGTAGAACAATGTGCCATAGCAAAAAACCAAAATGTACATTTCTGGAAGAAAAGAGAAAAAGGTAATTAACAGCTGATACTGTTTGAAATGTCAAAGAAAAGAAATCCCATGGAATGAAAATAATTATTTTACATTATTTCTTAAATAGATATTGGCGTTGTATGTATTTATATAATGTATTTGATGTGCACACTTGGTTAGATTCTCTTTTGTGAAAAACCTAATGTAACACATTAATTATTCTGGACACAAATGAATTATCACCCCCAGGTGGTAAGTCTGGGGAAGCAAGTATTCTTTTTCTTATTTATCAGATTTTATTACTATAATTAAGTTATTATGGAACTTTAATATAACTGTTTTAATTTCACTCCCATTACCAAGGAGCATATAGAACATCTTGTGTGCATGTGACAGCCAGATGGATAGTTTTAGCTAAATTTACCTTTGAGTGGAGTCATATAACAATATTGCCTGATTCTAAATATGAGCAATTATATTGCAGAAACTTCCTCATGTGTTGTGAGGGATCATGCGGGGGACGATGAAGGAAAGTGGAGACCTGGGCTGGAGCTGAGTTCAGAAACAGGCTGTTGAAATTTAGATAATCACTTGGGCTTAATCTCCTCATCCTTAACCTAAAATGAGTGCTGTTTAAGGAGGCTTCTAGTTTTAGAAACTACTCGATTAAAGTACTTTTTTTTCAACAGGTAAATACAATCTTAATATCCAGCTTGTACCAGGTGTTGGAAATATTTAACCTGGATTAAACACCTGACCTGTAAAATGTTAAGCTCCATCCTGACATGCTGATCAGATATGTACACATACTCACAAACACATGATACATATATATGCACACACATACATGTATATATGTACATATATAATATATAAAATCTACGACTCTAAAACAGTTGGATTAAAATGTCAAGCTTGAGGGTGCCTGGGTGGCTCAGTTGGTTGGGCGGCTGCCTTTGGCTCAGGTCATGATCCTGGAGTCTCGGGATCGAGTCCCACATCAGGCTCCCTGCTCAGCGGGGAGTCTGCTTCTCCCTCTGACCCTCCCCCCTCTCATGTGCTTTCTCTCTCTCTCATTCTCTCTCTCAAATAAATAAATAAAAACTTTAAAAAAAATAAAAAAAAATAAAATGTCAAGCTTGAAAACAAATACAATAGGTTTATTTGAAAAGGAAGTTCATAGGATAAACATGAATAGACTAAGATTAGGTTATGCTTCACACTGAAAAACTATGTACCCCTTTGTGCTTCTCATTTGACTTTCATAATGATATGATGTTATATATGTATACACTATGGCTATATTCCATATATCTCAGCATGGATCCTACTTCAAGTGTGTTTTCCTATTGTGAAACCATGTGTTAGGTAGAATTTCCATATAATCAGGCAATCTGGTCATTATGTTTCCACCACATGTAAATCCACTTGTACTCATGTAAGGCAGCTAATTACTAGAAATGAGAAGCACGCCAGTTGCATATTCTCAATATATTTGAGAAGGGTGTTCTGGGTAATTTGCTTCCTGTGTATTTTACTCTGTAAATTGTGATAATTGTCAACATTTAAAATCTTTCTGAGAGTGAAATGTGGACTATATTTGAGACTCTTTAAGGTAAACAGAGTCCACTTCTACTAAATAAATGAATAATGTAATTAAAAATGTTTCACTCTCTATGTTTGTGTCAAATAAACACAGACATTAATTCAAGACAGTTTCATTAGACATGGCTTAAAAGAAAAAAGGACAAGGCTTTAGTTACATCTCAAAACCTGTATCTTTGTTAACAAATTTTTAAAAATTGAGGTACCTGGGTGGTTCAGTCAGTTAAGCATCTGCCTTTGGCTCAGGTCATGATCTCAGGGTCCTGGGATAGAGCCCCATGTCAGACTCCCTGCTCAGCAGGGAATCTGCTTCTCCCTTTCCCTCTACCTACCACTCCCCTTGCTTGTGTGTGCACTCTCTCTCTCAAACTCTCTCTCTCCCCTTTCTGTCAAATAGATAAATAAAATCTTTAAAAATTTTTTAAATAAATTTAAAAAATTAAAGGATATGCACAGAAATATTTAATAACACCCTCCTTTTTGCTTTAAGATTTGTTTTTCACAATAAATAGCAACATGTCATGTAGCAATAAAGCAAATACAGAAGACAAAAGGAGCATTTCTGTGCAGCACTTCAAGGCAATTTGGAAAGTCATAGGTTCATCATATAAATAATGGCTTCTGAGATTTGATCCTTAGAGTTTCATAAAAATAAATTGCTTTTCAATAGTTAGTGCTGAAGCATTCATTAAGAGAAAGAATTCTAGACATAAGAATTGAGTTCAGTATTACACAAAAATGTTTTTTTAAAGGTACATGGAATAAATGGCAAACATTTAACTTCCAGACTTAATTGGGAATAATCTTTGAAGAAGTTTTGAGGAAAAAGTTGCTATGCTTATGACTCTTAGATGGTGTTTTTGTGGCATAAAATACTCAATTCTCCATTTTTACCTTCCCTGATTATACCAACAATACCTGTAAAATTTCAAGCTACTTGACTTCAAGGAAAAGTGCTCTGCAACATCAGGATTAGATTCAAGGTGAAAGCAATACTTGTAAGTGACATAAATGCTAAAATGATCCATGTCTAATATTTAGTCACAAGACAAAAGGTGTTGATAAAAGAGAGTTTACTATATTCTTTAAAAGATGGTTTGTGTTTTTAGAATGAGAAGTACCTAACCTGTTCCACGTAATAACTGTTTCAATGTGGTAGCTGAGCTCCAAATAGTTTGAGATCTTTTTTCTCCTTCCTAAACAGTGGTTGTGGTGGTGGGGGGCGGGGTGATATTGAAAATTGTCAATCAGTTACCAGCTAAACAGTAAGAAAGAGACCTTCACATATCCTACTGATGGACTGACTGCAAAATTTATCATTTATCATTGCACTCTGGAGTGATGCAAAATTCCCCATAATGGGCTATCTGTAACTAGACTGACCTCCCAGGGTACTGCAAGAAATTCTTTATCACACTTCGAAGGATACCAGAGTGCCGTGTGTTCTGAACTTGGACATTAAAAAGAGGTAAATACACTTACATTACCCCCTTGATCTGACAGTACTTTAAAAACTAGAATGTAACTTTACTACTTTTCTACAGAGATCCAACCAGACACTCACAAAGCATTGGTTTTTACCCAATGCCACTGTCAGCCTTCAGTGAATTAAGTATTGAGCCTGAATCTTTGGTTTTTAGTTCCTAGCTGTAACTAAAAGATGTGCAATCACTCTCCCCCTGGCATTGCCATCTTCCTCTTGTTGCATTGCCTTGTTTTCCTTGTAACAGATTCTGTGTGATTGGAAATGAAAAGCAAAAAGCAAAGTGAAATGGAAGAAAATAGGGCAGCATAAACTTTATTTATTTTGTTGCCTTTTTAGAAAAATCACAGATCAATCCACTGGGACACCCAAGAGTTAGAAATTTCACTTCAAAGTACTGAATAAATGTTATCTCATTATTTTGTCCCTCACATTTGAAGGTATTTGGTATAAAAGATGACATATGAAAATAAATTGAATTCGATTTATCATTCTAGCTATGTTGCTGATTGTCCTGGTAAGAAAACTGATGTTTTACACATGATTAAAATGTTTTCCATCTTGGCCTATGATCTTGGCATTTCCCTTTAGGAAATGGAAGAGTCCTTGTATGTACTGGCAAATCCTTTACATTTTCGAAGCTGTTTTTTGAAGCATTTTAAGTTCATTACATTAGATTAACTAGAGGACATGGTGTGGTAAGATCTAGTTCTACAGCTTCAACTTTATGTGGTCTGGTCTATTTAACTTTTATTTCACACTTCACACAATATGATTTCACTTCCTCCTTTGGATAGTCCTATGAATCTCCTGGCTCTGGTTTCAAGACATGCAAGAATTTTTACCTCAGGGGAAGGAGTATAAAATAGAACCTAAAGTGGGGGCTGAAAAATGGAGTGGTAAAAATGAATATAGAGTTAAGCTACTAATCACACTTCAGAACTGATTACCATTAGAAGAAGGGAAACTTCCCAACATTCTAAATTCAACCAGAAATCTGTGTTTTAACTTCCTGGTGAGAAAACTGTGGGTAATAATTATAAATGACAAAGAGGCAGGGCACTTATCAAGAAAAGTCACTTACGGGCGCCTGGGTGGCTCAGTTGGTTAAGCGACTGCCTTCGGCTCAGGTCATGATCCTGGAGTCCCTGGATCGAGTCCCGCATCGGGCTCCCTGCTCGGCAGGGAGTCTGCTTCTCCCTCTGACCCTCCCCCCTCTCATGTGCTTGCTCTCTCATTCTCTCTCTCTCTCTCAAATAAATAAATAAATAAATCTTTAAAAAAAAAAGAAAGAAAGAAAGTCACTTACTTTTTTCAACTGAATGCTGTGCTTTGTTTTACATGACACAATTTAATAGGCCCTATGCATAGAAAGTATACATCTCAGCAAATAGCTCAAGACTAACAATGTACATTAAAAACAAAAACATGTGATAGTAATAAGCAAAATGTATTAAGTATATCCTAAATGTGTCAGGCCGAGTCAGTTTGCTACTGTCAGCATTGAGATAAGGAACCAGGTATTTGGATTGAACTGTAGGAAGTCTCTAGGCAGGATCAATGTCAGTGAGGTGCAAGATAATGCAATTTTCTTTTCCCCGGGGATATGTGTTTAGGATGGGGTAGGATGTGAAAAAACAACTAGAGACAGTAGACAAAAGACCGGGCAAGGATTAACATTTTTATCAGAATTGCAACTAAATAGAAAGATGTTATTGCAACATTCCAGCCCAAGTAAATCAAGAAACTAAAACAAAATAGAGTACCAAAGATTTGTGGAAATATTTTTTGGGGTGAGATGGGCCAAGTGTAAGTGAATGCCCAGGACCCTACTTCGGAATATCATGTGTGGACTTGAAAAAAACAAGACTACGTGAGCATTCATAGACCCATGCAACCATAGCTCCTTTCCCATTTCGGGGCTTCACAGTGATGTATTCACTACCTGAGTGAGGCTGAGTCTCCAAATGGAATTTTTCAGTAAGTGCAGCTCCTCACATATGAGGAACTTATTAATGGGCAGATGCTGTTCAAAAGTATTCAGTTCTTTAGGAATATAACTGTTTATAAGAAATTTATCACTCACGAGTCTGTGATTTCACAGTCTGTTTTATGGAGATTGCACACCGGTGGCCCATTGGCCAAATTCAATCTGTGGAACTGCTTTATTTAGACTTCACAGTGCTTTAAACCATTTTGAAATAATTCCCATTTTTAAAATCAGTGTTTTCACATAAATATATGGATGCCAGGCCCTTTGTGAGAAATTGGTGATGGTGTACTCACATTTCTACATGATAAGAATCAATATCATTAAAGCCCGTGCTCTCTAGTTACTCATAAGCCCCATCGTTTTTATGCCTATTCTGTTTCACATGTTTGTGTTAATTTACCTACCAGCCACTTGGGCCTTTGGATTAACTCTACACTTAACCAATTTTGGCTTCCCACTTCTTTTAAAAATATTATTTGGCTTTATTAAACTAGAAATATCATCTGTTCATTTACTTGGGTCTTTGAATTATAAGTTTGTCTATTAGAGAAAGAATCCACCTCATGGACTACATGTGCACAAAGTGGTAGAGCATCATGCTAGCTAATTGCTTGGGTTTGAGTTCCACATCCCTTGCTACACTGGCAAGTTTCTTAACTACATTAAATCTCAACTGCTTCTCCTATGAAATGGGGAAATTAGTATCATAGTATAGTATTGTATAATACATATACTTGTGTATATATACATCCATATATGCATATAGATATTTAAGGAGTATTTTATAATATGTCATATGATGGGATATTACGGATTATTATAATCTGGTACAGCATAACAGTAATAACATTAATACCTGATGTGTACTGAGTACTTTTCTAAATGCCGAGCTCTACTCTAAGTGCCTTGTATTTGCACCTTATCTATTCATGATAGCAACCTTGTGAGTTTGGTAGCATTATTGTTGTTGCCTGCATTTACAGATGAGGATTTAAAGTCACCACTCTGACTCTGGAGACTATATTAATGCTTTCAAGGAATTTAACAAGGTTCCTGACACGGTAAGCACTGATACTCTGATGGATACAGCCTAAGTTATTTGATTTCTTTTACATTCAGTTAATTACACTAAACATGGGTATAATGCCAAAATTCCTGGACAAGTCACTAACAGAAGAAATGGCCTACTTTCACATTACTAGAAGGGAAGCACATCATATTAGACCTGTATCTGTGTCAAGATTAGGGAAGCCAGTTAACTGAGAGAGGTATTAAATTGCTTATTCAACTAACAGTATTGTTAGCCACTGTGATATTTATTTCCATAGTAGTCTGAGATTTAAGCTATGTCTACATGACAAATCTAAACCAATTTTTTTTTAAACAGAAGTAATAGGGATGAACCTGGGATCAATAAAGCAGTGATCTGAAAATTGTTCACTTTTAGAACTGACAAAATCCAGGGACTCAAGCCTTCATTGCCCCAAAGGGCAAACAGTCAGCCCAGCTTCACAGGTTGCTGCCCTCTCTTTGATAGACGCAATTGGCATCTGGCTCAAGTAGAATAGGAAGTGCTCTGCAAACCCAGAAGAGATGATTTCTTGGAAAGGGAATCACACATGAATGCTCGTTACTCAGATGGAGGTAGAATTGCCACTAATTAATTGATTTTCTATATATCAAAACATCCACTCCAAGAGCCCTTCATCTCCTGAAAATGCTAGTTTGAACACTGGTTAAATGGAGGTCCTGGAAAACCCTTAACAAAAACATTTGGTTGAGTATCTCCATATGAATGCCATGTGAAAACCCTATATTGTAACTTCTTATTAAGCTAATTATGGTAATGATGATGCTAGAGGCAGAGCACTTAATCTAGGAAAAGAAGAGTCAGAGGACACTATCCTTTTCCCCCAGCTAAGTCCTGAGTTCTCCTCATTACCTTACACTGTTTGCCACTATTTTATGAACCCCTACCCATAAGAAGTAAACAAGCAAGCCCACGAGGCAAGATCATACACTACCCCCCCCACACAAAAAGAGTCATAAGAATAATCATAAAATTTGGAGGACATATTAAGTGCTAGGTATCATGATTAAGTGTGCTTCACACACTTTAAATGTGGTAGTCATTTAAACCATCCTATAAACTATATGTTATTTTCATCTTCATTTTATGGATGCAGAAACTCAGATCTAAAAAGGTAAATAACCCCCCTTAGATGGGGCAGCTGTTACATGGCAATATCCAAATGCTTGCAGTCTGACTCCAGACCACAACCTCTCCATCACTTCTCACACTGGTATAAATGGCTTTGTTACATGATTTCATTTAAGCATCACAAAAATCGTATTTAGAAGGTTGTTAAGAAGTCCAGAGTGGTTAAGTAGCTTGCTTGTCCATTAGAAGTAGACCATCCAAAGCCCTGATTGTCTACATAAACCCCAATCCTCATTTCTTGACACCACATTTCATAGTAACTATAGAAAACTTCTAAATCTATCCATGACGCCGTTCAAATTCTACCATAGGCAATAACGTTCATTTCCTCACAAATGGATACACTATTGAGAGCAGGAAGCATGCATTCTGTATGAAAAAGCTCAAGGCCAAGGCTGATGTCAAATGGGCCTTCAAGACATCAGAAGGGCTTCTGGGGCACCTGGGTGGCTCAGTTGGTTAAGCGTCTGCCTTTGGCTCAGGTCATGATCCCAGAGGCCCAGGGATGGAACCCTGCATCGGGCTCCCTGCTCAGCGGGGAGTTTGCTTCTCCCTCTCCCTCTCCCTCTGCTACCCGCCCTGCTGGTGCTCTCTCTCTCTCTCTCAAATAAATAAACTCTTTTTAAATTAAATTAAATTAAATTTATTTATTTATTTGACAGAGAGAGACACAGCAAGAGAGGGAACACAAGCAGCAGGAGTGGGAGAGGGAGAAGCAGGCTTCCCGCTGAGCAAGGAGCCTGATGTGGGGCTGGATCCCAGGACCCTGGGATCATGACCTGAGCCGAAGGCAGACGCTTAACGACTCAGCTACCCAGGCGCCCCTCAAATAAATAAACTCTTTAAAAAAAAAAAAAGACATTGGAAGGGCTTGTGTGTTCTGAAAGGAGGGTGCTTGGTATGCCCTGTGGTAAGCCCAGAATGCATAAAACCTGTGCCTCAGGAAAGAACATAACACGTTCTGGAGCCAGTGATAATTGAAGGTTGCACCTTTATACTTTTCCCCGAGAGCTGTTTTGCACAATTTGGCAAGGTATCCTGTTCTTAGATTTTTAACATCTAAGTGTGCTTTAAAACTGTCCCTTGTGTTCTGAGGCACAGTTCTGGAATCGAGTCTGAGTAGAAACAAAAGTCCAGGTTAGAACTGCCACTAAATGTGGTACTCATAGCCCAGAGTGTTGAGAATTTTTCTTTTTTTTTTTTTTTAAAGATTTTATTTATTTATTTGAGAGAGAGAGAATGAGAGAGAGCACATGAGAGGGGGGAGGGGCAGAGGGAGAAGCAGACTCCCCGTCGAGCAGGGAGCCCCATGCGGGACTCGATCCTGGGACTCCAGGATCATGACCTGAGCCGAAGGCAGTCGCTTAACCAACTGAGCCACCCAGGCGCCCACCCGTGTTGAGAATTTTTCAATAAGGTGGTTTTTTTTTGAACATCGAACATTATTCTTAACATGCTTAATTTGTGAAGAGCCACATGCCTCAGAATACTTTTATTCAAAGGGGATGCTTAGGCAGTTCTCCTCCATGATGTAGTTAGGGACTGTATTAGTAGTCCTTCTAAAATACAGTTTTCTACATCTGTCTTGATTGAACTCCATCACCATTAAATAAGACTATTCTTTTAAAATGCCAAGAGCCAGTTTAAAATGCAATTTACCTATAGCCTTTCTATTACAATCCAAAATAATTTGCTGTGACTGCAAAATCATAGATGAAATAATGGATCAATTCACCCTCCCTTTTGTTTTTTTTCTTTTTGTCTTGTTTGTTGTCAAAATTTAAATCATGGTTTGTAATTTAATTCTGTGATTCTAGAAAGCATGATGATCTGAGGCTATTCATTTGCTTTTAAATAAAATCATACTGATGAATATGTACTGGGAATTAGTTATTTTCCAACTTTATGCAGCTCTTGTAGAACTCAATTGCTAACAATTAAGCAAGAAATACTTACTAACAAGAAGAGTTTAAAGAGATATAGCAAATTCTAGAGAAAATGGCAAGGAGGGCCATCTAGCTCAACTAAGAAGTAGATCATCTGATACGATGATTTGTATATGGAGGTAAAAGAAATAAAATATCCTAATGAGGCACATACCATCTGAGTTGAACAACACACCCTAACTGTATGCCTCCTTTAATCCCGGCACCGGGCTAGGGACTGGAATTACAAAAGTGAGTGCTATGCCTACTGCCTGGGAGACGCTTTTGCTTTGGGTCTTTTGAATCGCATTTGTTCCTACTAGTAAAGATCTGCAAAACTCACTTTCATTTACCAGCTTTATTGTTTGATGGAAAAAGAAAACTTGGCACCTGATTCTGCTCCGCCTGAGTTCCAACTGGAGTTCCTCCTAGCTTTCTAAATTACTTGGCACTGAGCAAGGCTCTTCTGCCAAAAAGTGAATGACTCAATATTTGAAACCAGCGCATCAGCAAAATCCAGACTGAACCTTGAAATCACTTTGATTCAGATAAAATGAGTCACCTGTACCTGGAAGGAAATTACTTATTACAAAAAATAATAGACTGGAAAATGGGAAAAAAAGAGAGAAGGGGCTCTAAGTAGCTTTAGTAGCAGAATTTTCATTGTAGATGTTGATGTGTTCTAGAAGATGACTTATATAGGCTCAATATATTTTAGAATAAATGATATCAGTTGAAGCTTTGGGAAAAATATGAATATATAGTCACATTTATATAAGTATATATATTAATATATATGGATATGAAATATATACACATGTATATGTATACATTTATATATATGTGTGTGTATATATATACACACACACACAGAGACAGAGAGAGAGATACATTCATATTTTCCGCAAGGCTCCTACTAATATTTATTCTTAAACAAAGAATTAAATTCTTAAATTCTTATAGGACATACATAGTGGGATCTATTTAACAATCTATCTACCTACCTACTTATTTCCTAATATGTATGTCCCATACTATACCTAGATTAATTTAAGCCTACTAACTTTTTGTGTTTTTTTGAGCTTACTGGCATTTTAAACAAGAAGTGAGAATGGGGAAAACTACTACTCTTTTAACTAATTAGTTATTTAATCAATCCATCTATTCATCTGTTCACCATTCATTCATCCATTCAGTTCAATATACTTTTATTGAAAGCGTACAATACATCAATAATCTGGGAGTGTTGAGGATAAGTAAACATAAAAAACCGTACTCTTTTCATGGAAGACACAAACTAGTAGCTGAGAATGATTTGTAAATAATAATTTGCAATACAGATACGTCTATAGATCTGTATTCGTTAGGTTTATGGCATGTCAAGCAGGAAAATAAAATTGTCTGTTGTCTTGCGGCATGGGGCCTATCTGAGACCCTTGCTATATCAGCACTCAGTGTCTGCATACAAAACCCACACATATACACTCCCAGACACACCAGATTCAGAACCATCTTTAAATTACCAACCAGCCGGGATGCCTGGCTGGCTCAGTCTGTTAAGCGTCTGCCTTCGGCTCGGGTCATGATCCTAAGCTCCTGGGATGGAGCCCTGCATCGGGCTCCCTGCTCAGCAGGGAGTCTGCTTCTCCCTCTCCCTCTACCTGCAGCTCCCCCTGCTTGTGCTCTCTCTCTCTCTCTGTGTCAAATAAATAAAGAAAATCTTTAAAAAATAATAATAAATTACCAACCAGTTACAGCAAGACAATAAAGAATTGTTACTTCTCATTCTCATGGATTGAGGTATGTAGCATGATATATATGATATATAAGATATAAATGTGATATGATATATAATACAATCTCAAAAAAAGTAATACATATCTGAGGAACACATAGGCTTGCTTGAGGCTGTAAATTACTTCCCATGAAACTATTAAGAAACTTTTCAGTATAGTTACTAAATAGTATTATGAATTTGTTTATATACCATATACTGAAGCTAGCTTCCTAAATTATTTCCTCTATTCCTTTTTAAAAATTGTATATATACAATTAATAAAATGTGATTCCAAAGGTATTAAATTCAATATTGTGTAGAATTTTACTATAAAATAAACAAGGGCATAGAGGGCAGTCTATGACTGTTGAGTAATTTATTAATGAGAACTGTACAAATGAATTGGATCTTGTGGACCACATTTCATGGCTTAAAGACAATAGTTCTGAGGTCTCTGGGGTTTTTAAATCACCTTTTTCATTGTTATGTTTACATTTACATACAGTAAAATAGATTTTTTTTTTGTACAGTTCAATTTTTTTATGTCGAGTTTTAGCACATGTATAAATTCATGTAGTTACCATCACAATCAGGATACGGGCAGTTTGCTCATTTCCTGAAAATTCCTTCACGCTATCTTTTGCAGTCAAACCTTCCTCCACTTATAACTCCTGGTAACCACTGACCTGTTCTCAATCACTACAATTTTGTCTTTTCCAGAATGCCGAGCCAGTCTGGAACATCATCATTTCTTGCTGGGAACATTCTTCCAACCTTTAGCCATACTTTTATTTCCACCCCCATCTACTTCTGTCCATTTTCCATAGTTAGTCAGACTGCTGTTAAGTCATAATTATGATCATATCATGTCATTACTTGAAGGATCCAAAGCTTTGCCCTGTACTTAGAATAAAATCATTATTTTCCCCATAAGTATTAGGTAGAGTGTTGCAAATGGTTCTAACAAATGAACTTTAAGGTACACAATAGCCCAAAGATAGGACCATTTTATTTCCTGCCCAGGTAATGTCTAAAACATTTGTTTTCTGGGGCGCCTGGGTGGCTCAGTCGTTAAGCGTCTGCCTTCGGCTCAGGTCATGATCCCAGAGTCCTGGGATCGAGCCCCGCATCGGGCTCCCTGCTCAGCGGGAAGCCTGCTTCTCCCTCTCCCACTCCCCCTGCTTGTGTTCCCTCTCTCGCTGTGTCTCTCTCTGTCAAATAAATAAAATCTTAAAAAAAATAAATAAATAAAAAATAAAACATTTGTTTTCTAATGGAAAGGGAACTGTCCTGCAAGTGTTTGTTCAGGAATCCAGGGTCCTCAGTGTTGAATTCTGCCATCGTCTCTGTGCAATACCCAAGTTTGACATGATTATCTTCATCAGTCATGTAGATTGGGAAACAAGCAATAGCTCCTCTCTTCCTTCAAATGAACCACACTGCCTATCTGGTTAGTTAGCTTTTTGTTTCATCCTTGAGATAAGGGGATTAGTGTTCTATAGACAGAGACACTTTCCGTGATGACCCTAACATTGCCTCAGCCACATTGCCCATACTTCTGGTCCTTACTGCATCTCTTTACTTGTTTCTTTGAATAAGCAAATGAAACATAATACCTGAACTAGACTGTATGTGCCTCTCCTTGATTTCTATCTCTTTGCTTGTTAGAATGTAATATACAAAGCAGGGAATGTGTCTTTCTTGCTCCCTATTGAATCTTGAAAGTCCAGTACAGTATCTGACACAGAAGAAGCCCCAAATAAGTACACCTTAACAACTGGCTGTTGGAAAACCAACAATGTCCTTCTTCTTACTATCAGGTCCTTTGCTTTGTGTCTGTAAGTACTTTGTTCTAGGGGCATAATCCTTCACTCTACTGTGTCGTATGTATAACAAGCGGAATTACTAAGTGTGGACTGAAAAAAAAATCAACACATAACCATTATTTTGAATACAAATTGCTTTGAGCTGAATCTTGCTCTCAAGCTTATATTGATTTAATAAACAGTAATCACGCAAATGGTGGGGGAGAGGAAAATAATATAATGCAAGTGCTCCAAGCCCTGAGGCAAGAATGTGTTTTGTAATCTTTTTGTAATCTTTAGGGTCTACGGTAAAATTATGTATAACGAACAAGCCAACATCAGAGAGGAAGAAAATATTCTAAAACACTAAACTAAAGCAAAAGGAGAGAAACATAAACAAAGAACACATGTTGAAAACTAACAGTAAGATGGTAAATCGAATCACAAAAGAAATCACAATAGTATGACAGGCAATCTGACTAAATACTCCAGTTCAAAGAGACAACTAGCTACAACCACAACAATATGCTGTATATCTGAAGAATATCTTAAATAAATAGATACAAAAAATAATGGAGAAAAGTTAGATCACATAAACAATAGCCAAAAAAGAAAGCCTATGTATCTAAGTAATAAAGTAGATATCGGTACAAAAAAAAAAAAAAAAAAAATACAGTAAGAAAAAAAATGTTTCCTAATGTTAAATGTTTGAATTCACGAAGAATATAAATAACATAAACTGAACATGTAACACGTAACAGAACTGCAAGGAAAACCATACAAATACAAGATAATCTGGGAAATTTTTCATATACCTTTCTCAGCACTTGATAAAACAAACAAACTAAAATCTTACAGAGATTTGATCAAAACAACCTTGATCTAAATGACATATACACACAACAATTGGCAACAGCAATTGAAACAGTTGCTTCAAGTACACAAACAACACTCCTAAAACTGTCCATATGTTAGGTCATAGACCAAGGTACAACAAATTCTAAAGGCCTGACACCACATAATGTAGTTACTCGATCAGAGCAGAATTAAGCTATAAACAAGCAGCAGAAAGGCTCTAGAGAAGCCCCCATATGTTTGGGAATTAAATACACATTTAAGCATTGCTTTGATTTTCCCTGGAGAGTTTATAGTCTCAGCTGGCCTAATCATTACTTTAACATATTCGACTAGGTTTGAAGATCATCAGCATAGAAGAAACAGACTATAGGATCATGGCTAATAGTATGCTAAATACTTAGATTTAGTCAATTAAAAAAAATCAGCTAACCAAAAACTTGGTTAATGTAGGCAATCTGTTTTAGCATCTACCTATCTATCTACCTATCTATCTATCATCTATCTATTATTTATGTATGTATGTATTTATCTATCACAAAAATTGAATTGGATAATGCTTATCAAACACTTAGATCAGTTTCTGGCACATATTAACTACTGTATATACTTAAGCTCTTACTATCATTCTTTTTTTTAAGATTTTATTTATTTGTCAGAGAGAGAGAGCACAAGCAGGGGGAGTGACAGGCAGAGGGAGAAGCAGGCTCCCCACTGAGCAAGGAGCCCAATGTGGGGCTAGACCCCAGGACCCTGGGATCATGACCTGAGCTGAAGGTAGATGCTTAACCAACTGAGCCACCCTGGTGTCCCTCTTACTATCATTCTTGTTGTATTATCATCATTATCATTAGTTTGTCTTCTGGGGAAAAAATAAGGTCACAATTCTGTTAAGCCTGTAATCAACTGACTCAAGCCCACATATTATCTGTCACCAGAAGAATCTCTTCTCCATGGATGTCACTTTCCTTATAATAATCCAAGCATTTCTCAGGGTGCTTTCTTTTTTCCAAAGGGTTAGTCTATTTGTTCCTGTCTTGACCTTGGACCCTTTTCTCATCCACTTAACTCTTAATGATGCAAGGGAGGATAAGCTCCCTGTATTCCTTTGCTATTATATTAATGGGTATTTCAGATAAAAAAATATTACATCTGTTTACAGCCCTAGCGCTTTCACAGGAGGGCTGTCACTGCAAATTCTGTCATTTACTGAATAGAACTGGGACCACTTGATTACCTGATTTGCTGTAGGAGTTGACCTAGTAGTCTCATTTCTTTCTACCCAAAAGTTATCTTGCTGCCCTTCCCTAACACTACATCCTGACTCAATTTACTGTCTTTCAAACCAACAACGAAGAGATTAATATCTTGGTCTTCTTAGCCTGAATACTGAAAGGATGCTTATGTAGTTTTCCTGACCTACTGACCATTCTTTTAAAAAAACATGTGGTCAGGCCCCTTAATCAGAATTTTCAGACACGTGGAAATCCATAATAATAACATAAGACTATCTTTTAGAATAATTGTTTCCTAGTAAGATTACCTGCTTTCTACTCATTAACTAAACTGCTGTAAGAGTTATTACTGTATAGATCTAAGTATATATTCTACTCTCCTTTTTAACAAACCTGGGTCTGCCTGCTACTTCAACCAAATAAAGTCCAGATTTCTTTTTTTTAAAGATTTTATTTATTTATTTGACAGAGAGATAGAGAGAGAGCACAAGTAGGCAGAGTGGCAGGCAGAGGGAGAAGCAGCTCTCTGCTGAGCAGGGAGCTGGACGCAGGGCTCAATCCCAGGACCCCAGGGTCATGACCTGAGCCTAAGGCAGCACTTAACCAACTGAGCCACCCAGGCACCCCAAGTCCAGATTTCTTAAGTAGCAAAGTCTTTGACAGTATTTTAACTCCTATTACCACCTGCCAAAAAGTCTTCATTCTATCTGCCAGAAACATCTATTAATTTTTAAATAAGTAACAAAATTTCACATGTCAATTCATTGAAACGTGGTTTCTCCCTACTTAAAGTATCCTTCCTTCTTCTATTTGCTTAAGGAATTGTGATAATCTATCTCAAATGTAATCTTTCTTATATAACTTTTGTTGACTCAATCTTTATACTCTCATTGAAACAGAAACATAAATTACAACAATTTTATGTTGAACTGCCATTATTTATGTGTACGTGATTCCAGATCAACAATTTAAGCCAGGTAACCTGTGTAAACTCAATCTTGTTTAAGTATGTTTGTCTGCCTCCCAAAACTTGATTTGCATAAGTCATCATTTGCTTTTATTGGAGGATCTAGGATGAGATGCACTGGGTGATGGCTGTTCTCCAGGATTATGAATTAAGAAGTCAGAAAACATGGCTAATTCTTAATCTCCAGGCAGAGCTCATGTAAAAGAAGGTATCCATCCCAAAGCAAGTACATGGAAATTCAGGTTACAAATAAGAAAGTGGAATCATTCAAATGATCTCTTGATTTATGTCTCCAGGGAATCTGTGCCAAATTATTGAAGATAGGAGCAATATAATGAACTGAATAAATGGGCAAAGTATAAAGCACTGTAGGAAACTTACAGTGTGAGTCTGCCCACTTGCCAGTCTAATAATAAAGTTTAACATAATTGGGAGGAAGGTATGTATTTCTCACTAAAACTCGGCAATGAGAGGAGATTGCTTACAGCAATGTCAACACGTGTACCACTGAGAGGGAATGACAGCAGCAGAAATTGTTGCAAGAGAACGGATGCTAGTACAAAAAGGAGGTAACACGTGGCCAGGAAGCACTAGCACTAAAACTGGAGAATCATCACATAAAGTCAGAGGAAACACATTTATGATTCACAGGGACTTATGTGAGCTACTTCTTAAATGAGAATAAATGATATGGTGGTGGATCAAAGATATGAGAACTCTATGTCCCAGGTTTCACTGTTGTTCCATATGACATCAAGTTTAGCAAGTGCTCTGGATTTTTCATTTTTTTAAATTGAGCACTATTGTTATTAATTGCATTAAAATAAACTGAGATGTAATTGGTGAAAGTCCACTTTGAACTTTCAGTTTCTGCTATGGTCTTATATATTACCATGTGAAATACATGTGCAATGAAAACAGTTTTTAATTTCACATGTGGTGAAATCTGAAAGAGAACAAATGATAATTTTAACCATATACAAGGTACTTCACACCTTTCTTTTAAGGATAGTATGCAAGACACCCTCTGATACAGAAAATGTGCTCAGAAACACCTGGCTAGGAAAAGCTAACTCATTTCCATATTGAATGCTGGTAAAGAAGTATTTAATGCTGCTTTTACCACCTGTTTACTGACAGTTGTTCCAAGGCACATGCCATGGTGGCCTGAAATGCATGGAGCCACTAGGCCATCATTTAAGAGTTAGTGGGAAACATGAGCAAATATATGCTAGGAAAGAGAGACTGAGCAGACCATATGTAAGACACATTAGTTAATGAACATTTTTGCTGTGTGGTTTTGGCATGTCTAATGTATATCTATAACATTACAATGTAAATTTACAATGATGCAAATCTATAACACTACAATATAAATTTATAAAGTAAACTTCATACTCATATTTTAGTTTTAAGTTATTTTTGATTTTGTAAGAAATTCAGTTGAATACTATAGTCTCTTTTTTTAATAAAAAATTAGGTACCAGATTTTTAATTTAATAATGTATACAATGATGAACTCACAATATGTACAAAATATTTGTTAATATTTACCATTTTCCATGGGGCCCATGCGATATCAATCATAGGGCATGGAAAGCAAAAGAAACAAATCTGCTAAAGAAGCATGGGCACACAACAGACACATGAAAAAGTGCTCAACATGGCTCGGCATCAGGGAAATCCAAATCAAAACCTCAGTGAGATACTACCTCACACCAGTCAGAATGGCTAAAATTAACAAGTCAGGAAATGACAAATGTTGGCAGGGATGCGGAGAAAGGGGAACCCTCCTACACTGTTGTTGGGAATGCAAGCTGGTGCAGCCACTCTGGAAAACAGTCTGGAGGTTCTTCAGAAAGTTGAAAATAGAGCTACCATACGATCCAGCAATTGCACTACTGGGTATATATCCCAAAGATACAAATGTAGGGATCCGAAGGGGTACGTGCACCCCGATGTTTATAGCAGCAATGTCCATAATAGCCAAACTGTGGAAAGAGCCAAGATGTCCATCGACAGATGAATGGATAAAGAAGAAGTGGTATATATATATACAATGGAATATTATGCAGCCATCAAAAGGAATGAAATCTTGCCATTTGCAATGATGTGGATGGAACTGGAGGGTATTATGCTAAATAAAATAAGTCAATCAGAGAAAGACATGTATCATATGACCTCACTGGTATGAGGAATTCTTAATCTCAGGAAACAAACTGAGGGTTGCTGGAGTGGTGAGGGGTGGGAGGGATGGGGTGGCTGGGTGATAGACATTGGGGAGGGTATGTGCTATGGTGAGTGCTGTGAATTGTGTAAGACTGTTGAATCACAGACCTGTACCTCCGAAACAAATAATACATTGTATCTTAAAAAAAAAGAAGATAGTAGGAAGGGAAAAATGAAGGGGGCGGGAATCGGAGGGGGAGACAAACCATGAGAGACTATGGACTCTGAGAAACAAACTGAGGGTTCTAGAGGGGAGGAGGGTGGGGGGATGGGTTAGCCTGGTGATGGGTATTAAAGAGGCCACGTATTGAATGGAGCACTCGGTGTTAGATGCAAACAATGAATCATGGAACAATACATCAAAAACTAATGATGTAATGTATGGTGATTAACATAACATAATAATAAAAAAAACAAAACTAATGATGTACTGTATGGTGATTAACATAACATAATAAAATAAAATTAAAAAGAAAAAGAAGCATGGGCACATACTTCAAATGTCCTTAGTTACCTAAAGAACTGTATCAGAAGACAATGTTTTAACATTTGTAGTTGCTAAAAATACATTTATGTATCACCCTCTTAGACATGACTTTAGATTAAACAACTATCCTAAATCAATTTCACTTACTTATTTTTTTCTTAAACTGGTAAATGATGCCAATTTTTATCAACAACAGAGGTGCTTTAAATAGAAAATTAGTTAATTGCAACAATGGTTCAATTTTTTTATCCAATTCAATTTTTTCACCCAGAATAAATTTCTAGAAAATTTATTTTCTTGAAACTGAAGCATGAGACATTACTGTGAATATGATAAAATCTTTAATCTTTGTGTTTGCAGTGATAATATGGATGTAAATCTTAGTATAGCATAGTATCATGGTTAAAAAATGTTTTTAAATTAATAAATTGGAATAGGTGGTGGTGCAAACTTAATTCATTAATGTTCAAATAAACTAAAGCATTTTTCCAATTGAAATAGAAGTATAATCTGTGCTTATTAAAAACACAAATGCATATTTATACATAGATAATCACACAGAGTTAGAATAGCTGAACCACACAATTTTGCATTGAAATGATATTGAATAAAATAAGCCAAAAAATTCTCAGCATGACAAATATGAATGTGTTTTCTCTTTTTCCCACATAATTAATTAGATTTTTGACATATTTTAGCCTGACCCTTTGAATACCTGCTTTGTTAATCAAATGATCTCAGATATTTTTGTAAATTAGATTTTTAAGTTTTGGTAGTATTTGGCTCAAGATCAGCAGACATTTACAAAGTATTCAGTAAATGAAATTTCTTTAAAAAAATCAGCTATTGAAAATTTTAGCCAATTCCAATTACTGAAAACAAAGTTTCATCAGAGCAATAAATTGAAATTTATCAGTACAAATATAAGGGATACGTACTGGGCTTGTATGATTCGGTGATTTCACTACTGGGTATTTACCCAAAGAATATGAAAACACGAATTTGAAAAGATATATACACTCCTATGTTTATTGCAGCATTATTTACAATAGCCAAAATTTGGAATCAACTCAGCTGTGCATCCATAGATGAATGGATAAAGAAGACACACACACACACATATATATCCTTTATATATATAAGGAATATTAGCCATAAAGAAGAATGAAATCTTCCCATTTACAACAACATGGATGGATCTAGAGGGTATAATACGAAGTGAAATAAATCAGTTAAAGAAAGACAATACCATATACATTCATTCACATGTGGAATTTAAGAAACAACACAAATGAACAAAGAAAAAAAGAGACAAACAAAAAAAAGCCAAACTCTTAAATATAGAGAACAAGCTGATGGCTACCAGAGGGGAGTTGGGTGGAGGCATGGGTGAAACAGGTGATGGGGATTAAGAGTACACTTACCATGATGAGTACTGAATAATGTATAGAGTTGTTGAACCATTATATTGTGTACCTGAAACTAATATAACACTGTATGTTAATTATATTTGAATAAAAAGAAAATAGAAAAAGAGATTAAATGGTATAAAAGTTTAAATTTAAATAGCTATATTTATAGAAATAAATTTTTGATTCTTTTGATTCTTTCAGGGAGCTACTGTTTTTATTTGGATAAAGTTATTGTTCATTTAAAATGAACTAGGTCTATGATATATCATAGCATTTCATATTTGTGAAAGAGCCAACATATCAGATATAGAGACAGTTTATTTAATAGATTATTTGTGTAAAAATACTTATTGAAGAAATACATTGGAAGGGATGCAAAAGACAGTACATGTGAAAATATTTGGGCTGAGGCATTTGTGTAGTTCAAAACACAATGTTAGAATTGAGACCATCTTTTGCTTTATAGAATCCGCTCTAAATTTACAAGGTATCTCAGCACTTATAAATAATGAACTAAAAATATTCTTGTCTACTTATAGAGAAGGGTCAGTTTAAAAAATTTAAAAATTTTAAAAATTCAACTTTGAAGTCAATCAGAATGCATTCTATGAGAAATTTTTAAAAACTCTAAGATAGTACTGAAAGAAAAATTCAATACTTTTCAGGAAAAAAGAAATCCAGCCATACAGTTTTAGAGACAGATATATAGTTAAGGAAACAATTTAAGTATGCTAATAGATAGCAAAATAACTTTCCAGCTTGTGTTATGTTAATATCTAGATAATTGATAGAATCTTTAATGTATAGACATATGCAATTTAGATAATCAAGAGAGTATGAAATATATAGAACTATTTAATTTTTAGGAAAAATTTTATTTTTGAAAATTTTTTAATAGAATTCTTAAAAATATACCAATATAATAATGTCAATTTTATGCCATAAATAAATGTTTCTTGAGCATATATGTGTGTGTATGTGTGTGTGTGTGTGTGTGTGTGTGTGTGTGTGTCCCCAGTAGGTCTAGCTATCAGTGCATTCCAGTGTGGGTGGTACATTATATAATCATGTTAGATCTAGGTATTAGGAGAAAGTAGGGTTTTAACAGTGAAGCAGAACCAAGAAAAGAAGTGTTTACTTTTATTGTTATCCTGGAGAAATATGGGTTTCATATGTTTGGGAGTATCTCTCTCCTATTAGCTCTCACAACAGGTTCCATGCTATAGTTATTGTATTCCTAAGCTCAAAACAAAATAAGAAAGGGGTGCCTGGGTGGCTCAGTTGGTTAGGCATCAGACTCTTGATTTTGGCTCACGTCATGTTATCAGTATCATGAAATCGAGTGCTCTTTCCCTCTGCCCCTCTCCCTGCCTCTCCCCTGCTCTCTCTCTCTCTCTAAAAAAACAAACAACAACAATAACAACAAAAACAAAATAGGAAAAAGAAAGAAAAACTCACACACAGTGAATGCTTGTTAAATTATTCAGCTGAATTATTCAACTTAAATTTGGCTATTTCTACTTTGGCAACCCATTCAGTGTTTATTCATTCATATTATTAAGAGCCACTGTGAATGGAGGCACTTACGTGTTATATGAAAATGACTACTATCTGAAATACCATGAAGACATTGCTGAATAAGATTTGACTTAATCACTGCTTTTGGTTCCCAAATTCTCAAATTATTTTTGCAAGACCAATACATAGATTATGAGCAACTGTTGTAAGAGAAAAATCTTTTTTTTAATTTTTTTATTGTTATGTTAATCACCATACATTACATCATTAGTTTTAGATGTAGTGTTCCATGATTCATTGTTTGTGCATAACACCCAGTGCTCCATTCAGAACGTGCCCTCTTTAATACCCATCACCAGGCTAACCCATCCTCCCACCCCCCTCCCCTCTAGAACCCTCAGTTTGTTTTTCAGAGTCCATCGTCTCTCATGGTTCGTCTCCCCCTCTGATTTCCCCCCCTTCATCTTCCCCTCCTGCTATCTTCTTCTTTTTTTTTTCTTAACATATATTGCATTTGTTTCAGAGGTACAGATCTGAGATTCAACAGTCTTGCACAATTCACAGCGCTTACCAGAGCACATACCCTCCCCAGTGTCTATCACCCAGTCACCCCATCCCTCCCACCCTACCCCCCACTCCAGCAACCCTCAGTTTGTTTCCTGAGATTAAGAATTCCTCATACCAGTGAGGTCATATGATACATGTCTTTCTCTGTTTGACTTACTTCACTCAGCATAATACCCTCCAGTTCCATCCATGTCGTTGCCAATGGCAAGATCTCATTCCTTTTGATGACTGCATAATATTCCATTGTATATATATATACCACTTCTTCTTTATCCATTCATCTGTCGATGGACATCTTGGCTCTTTCCACAGTTTGGCTATT
>NW_022589743.1:6921124-7033817 GCF_004348235.1 Phoca vitulina
TGGGGTGCATGTACCCCTTCAGATCCCTACTTTTGTATCTTTGGGGTAAATACCCAGTAGTGCAATTGCTGGATCGTATGGTAGCTCTATTTTCAACTTTCTGAAGAACCTCCAGACTGTTTTCCAGAGTGGCTGCACCAGCTTGCATTCCCAACAACAGTGTAGGAGGGTTCCCCTTTCTCCGCATCCCCACCAACATCTGTCATTTCCTGACTTGCTAATTTTAGCCATTCTGACTGGTGTGAGGTGGTATCTCATTGAGGTTTTGATTTGGATTTCCCTGATGCCGAGCGATGTTGAGCACTTTTTCATGTGTCTGTTGGCCATTTGGATGTCTTCTTTGGAAAAATGTCTGTTCATGTCTTCTGCCCATTTCTTGATTGGATTCTTTGTTCTTTTGGTGTTGAGTTTGATGAGTTCTTTATAGATTTTGGATACTAGCCCTTTATCTGATATGTCATTTGCAAATATCTTCTCCCATTCTGTCGGTTGTCTTTTGGTTTTGTTGACTGTTTCTTTTGCTGTGCAAAAGCTTTTTATCTTGATGAAGTCCCAATAGTTCATATTTGCCCTTGCTTCCCTTGCCTTTGGCGATGTTTCTAGGAAGAAGTTGCTGCGGCTGAGGTCGAAGAGGTTGCTGCCTGTGTTCTCCTTTAGGATTTTGATGGACTCCTGTCTCACATTGAGGTCTTTCAACCATTTGGAGTCTATTTTTGTGTGTGGTGTAAGGAAATGGTCCAGTTTCATTCTTCTGCATGTGGCTGTCCAATTTTCCCAACACCATTTGTTGAAGAGACTGTCTTTTTTCCATTGGACATTCTTTCCTGCCTTGTCAAAGATTAGTTGACCATAGAGTTGAGGGTCCATTTCTGGGCTCTCCATTCTGTTCCATTGATCTATGTGTCTGTTTTTGTGCCAGTACCATACTGTCTTGATGATGACAGCTGTGTAATAGAGCTGGAAGTCCAGAATTGTGATGCCGCCAGCTTTGCTTTTCTTTTTCAACATTCCTCTGGCTATGCGGGGTCTTTTCTGGTTCCATACAAATTTTAGGATTATTTGTTCCATTTCTTTGAAGAAAGTAGATGGTATTTTGATGGGGATTGCATTGAATGTGTAGATTGCTCTAGGTAGGATTGACATCTTCACAATATTTGTTCTTCCAATCCATGAGCATGGAACGTTTTTCCATTTCTTTGTGTCTTCCTCAATTTCTTTCATGAGTATTTTATAGTTTTCTGAGTACAGATCCTTTGCCTCTTTGGTTAGATTTATTCCTAGATATCTTATGGTTTTGGGTGCAATTGTAAATGGGATCGACTCCTTAATTTCTCTTTCTTCTGACTTGTTGTCGGTGTATAGGAATGCCACTGACTTCTGTGCACTGATTTTATATCCTGCCACTTGACTGAATTCCTGTATGAGTTCTAGCAGTTTTGGGGTGGAGTCTTTGGGATTTTCCACATAAAGTATCATATCATCTGCAAAGAGTGAGAGTTTGACTTCTTCTTTGCCAATTTGGATGCCTTTGATTTCTTTTTGTTGTCTGATTGCTGTGGCTAGGACTTCCAATACTATGTTGAATACCAGTGGTGATAGTGGACATCCCTGCCGCGTTCCTGACCTTAGGGGGAAAGCTCTCAGTTTTTCCCCATTGAGAATGATATTCGCTGTAGGTTTTTCATAGATGGCTTTTATGATATTGAGGTATGTACCCTCTATCCCTATACTCTGAAGAGTTTTGATCAAGAAAGGATGCTGTACTTTGTCAAATGCTTTTTCTGCATCTATTGAGAGGATCATATGATTCTTGTTCTTTCTTTTGTTAATGTATTGTATCACGTTGATTGATTTGCGGATGTTGAACCAACCTTGCAGCCCAGGGATAAATCCCACTTGGTCGTGGTGAATAATCCTTTTAATGTACTGTTGGATCCTATTGGCTAGTATTTTGGTGAGAATTTTTGCATCCATGTTCATCAGGGATATTGGTCTGTAATTCTCCTTTTTGATGGGGTCTTTGTCTGGTTTGGGGATCAAGGTAATGGTGGCCTCATAAAATGAGTTTGGAAGTTTTCCTTCCATTTCTATTTTTTGGAACAGTTTCAGAAGAATAGGTATTAATTCTTCTTGAAATGTTTGGTAGAATTCCCCTGGGAAGCCATCTGGCCCTGGGCTTTTGTGTTTTGGGAGATTTTTGATGACTGCTTCTATTTCCTTAGTGGTTATAGGTCTGTTCAGGTTTTCTATTTCTTCCTGGTTCAGTTTTGGTAGTTGATACATCTCTAGGAATGCATCCATTACTTCCAGGTTATCTAATTTGCTGGCATAGAGTTGCTCATAATATGTTCTTATAATTGTTTGTATTTCTTTGGTGTTGGTTGTGATTTCTCCTCTTTCATTCATGATTTTGTTGATTTGGGTCATTTCTCTTTTCTTTTTGATAAGTCTGGCCAGGGGCTTATCAATCTTGTTAATTCTTTCAAAGAACCAGCTCCTAGTTTCATTGATCTGTTCTACTGTTCTTTTGGTTTCTATTTCATTGATTTCTGCTCTGATCTTTATTATTTCTCTTCTCCTGCTGGGTTTAGGCTTTATTTGCTGTTCTTTCTCCAGCTCCTTTAGGTGTAGGGTTAGGTTGTGTACTTGAGACCTTTCTTGTTTCTTGAGAAAGGCTTGTATTGCTATATACTTTCCTCTTAGGACTGCCTTTGCTGTATCCCAAAGATTTTGAATAGTTGTGTTTTCATTTTCATTGGTTTCCATGAATTTTTTTAATTCTTCTTTAATTTCCTGGTTGACCCATTCATTCTTCAGTAGGATGCTCTTTAGCCTCCATGTTTTTGAGTTCTTTCCGACTTTCCTCTTGTGATTGAGTTCTAGTTTCAAAGCATTGTGGTCTGAAAATAGGCAGGGGATGATCCCAATCTTCTGGTACCGGTTGAGACCTGATTTATGACCTAGGATGTGATCTATTCTGGAGAATGTTCCATGGGCACTAGAGAAGAATGTGTATTCCATTGCGTTGGGATGGAATGTTCTGAATATGTCTGTGAAGTCCATTTGGTCCAGGGTGTCATTTAAAGTCTTTATTTCCTTGTTGATCTTTTGCTTAGACGATCTGTCCATTTCAGTGAGGGGGGTGTTAAAGTCCCCCACTATTATTGTATTGCTGTCGATGTGTTTCTTTGCTTTTGTTATTAATTGCCTTATATAATTGGCTGCTCCCATGTTAGGGGCATAGATATTTACAATTGTTAGATCTTCTTGTTGGATAGACCCTTTAAGTATGATATAGTGTCCTTCCTCATCTCTTATTACAGTCTTTGGTTTAAAATCTAATTTGTCTGATATAAAGATTGCCACACCAGCTTTCTTTTGGTGTCCATTAGCATGGTAAATGGTTTTCCACTCCCTCACTTTCAATCTGGGGGTGACTTTGGGTCTAAAATGAGTCTCTTGCAGACAGCATATCGATGGGTCTTGTTTTTTAATCCAATCTGATAGCCTGTGTCTTTTGATTGGGGCATTTAGCCCATTTACATTCAGGGTAACTATTGAAAGATAGGAATTCAGTGCCATTGTATTGCCTGTAAAGTGACTGTTACTGTATATTGTCTATGTTCCTTTCTGGTCTATGTTGCTTTTAGGCTCTCTCTTTGCTTAGAGGACCCCTTTCAATATTTGTTGTAGGGCTGGTTTCGTGTTTGCAAATTCCTTTAGTTTTTGTTTGTCCTGGAAGCTTTTTATCTCTCCTTCAATTTTCAATGACAGCCTACCTGGATATAGTATTCTTGGCTGCATATTTTTCTCATTTAGGGCTCTGAATATGTCCTGCCAGTCCTTTCTGGCCTGCCAGGTCTCTGTGGATAAGTCTGTTGCCAGTCTAATGTTTCTACCATTGTAGGTTACATATCTCTTCTCCCGAGCTGCTTTCAGGATTTTCTCTTTGTCTCTGAGACTCGTAAGTTTTACTATTAGATGTCGGGGTGTTGACCTATTTTTATTGATTTTGAGAGGGGTTCTCTGTGCTTCCTGGATTTTGATGCCTGTTTCCTTCCCCAAATTAGGGAAGTTCTCTGCTATAATTTGCTCCATTATACCTTCTGCCCCTCTCTCTCTTTCTTCTTCTTCTGGGATCCCAATTATTCTAATGTTGTTTCGTCTTATGGTATCGTTTATCTCTCGAATTCTGCCCTCGTGATCCAGTAGTTGTTCATCTCTCTTTTTCTCAGCTTCTTTATTTTCCATCATTTGGTCTTCTATCTCACTGATTCTTTCTTCTGCCTCATTTATCCTAGCAGTTAGCGCCCCCATATTTGATTGCACCTCATTAATAGCCTTTTTGATTTCTACTTGGTTAGATTTTAGTTCTTTTACTTCTCCAGAAAGGGTTTCTCTAATAACTTCCATGTTTTTTTCAAGCCCAGCTAGTATCTTTAAAGTGATGATTCTGAACTCTACATCTGACATCGTACTAATGTCCGTATTGAGTAGGTCCCTGGCAGTCGGTACTACCTCTTGTTCTTTTTGTTGAGGTGATTTTTTCCGTCTTGTCATTTTGTGCAGAGGAGAATAGATTAATGAGAGAACAAAATGCTAGCAGGGTAACAACGTCCCCAGAAAATATACTCTAAAGAAATCAGAAAAGACCTGAAGCAGTGGGAAAAGAAAGGGAAAGAGAGAAAAAAGAAAAAAAGAAAAAAGAAAAAGATAAAGATAAAGACAAACAAAAGCAGAACAAAACAAAACAAAACAAAAACAGAATGTGATCAAATATGATCAGGCTGGATTATAGATCAGTGCCACACACTAGATTTTGGATGTATTTTGGTCTGTTAAAAGAAAGTCCCTCCCAAAATTTTAAAGAAAGAAAAACTTATATATGTACAAAAATAAGGGTTGATATGATGAAGGGATGGAATATGACTGTAAAGATGGAAATTATAAAAAATTTTAAAAAAGGATTTGATAAGTTGTTTGAAAAAAGAAAGAAGAGGATTAAAAAAAAAAAAAGAAAGAAAAAAGGGAGAGAATGTGATCAGGCAGGGGAGTAGAAAAAAACCATACACTAGAGATTTAGAGTATATTTTGATCTGTTAGAAGAAACTATCTCAAGATTTTAAAGAGAGAACAACTTATATATATATGCCAAAAATACGGGTAACTACTATGAAGGGATAGAATATGACTTTAAAAATGAAAAATAAAAATGTTTTTTTTTAAAAAAGGGATTGATAAGATGTTGGTTGAAAAAGGGAAAAAGAAAAATTCAAAAAAAAAGAAAAAAGGAAAAAAGAAAAAAAGACAGTTAAAAAAAATAATTAACTTTGAAAGACTAAAGAATCATGGTAAAAAAGCCATGAATTATATGTGCAGTGTTCCCCTAGCGCTGGAGTTCTGCCGTTCTCATTGATCGGTAAACTTGGTCTTGGCTGGCTGTTCTCGCTGATCTTCTGGGGGAGGGGCCTGTTGCCGTGGTTCCCAAATGTCTTTGCCGGAGGCAAAATTGCCCCGCCCTTGCCGGTCCGGGCTAAGTAATCTGCTCGGGTTTGCTCTCCGGAGCTTTTGTTCCCTGCAAGCTTTCCGTACAGCTTTGGAGGCGGAGAGTGAAAATGGCGGCCTCCCAGTCTCCGCCCCGGCGGAGCCGAGAACTCGGGGTCCCGCTCCTCAGCGAGCCCCCAGAGAAAAGCAGTCAGTCACTCCCGTCTCCCCGGTCTCCGGCCACACTCCGCGCTCACCCGGCCTGTGACCGCGCCTTTCTATCTGGCACCCGACCCCGGGTGGAGTCTCCAAACCCAGCAGATCCCCGCGGTGCGCTCTTGCACCTCTCCTCCAGGGGGAAGAAGGTGAGTCTCCCCGGATCTGCCGCTTGTTGGGTCCCTGCTGGAGGAGCAGTGGCCCGACTGTGCCGCGGATCACGGTTTATAGCAACCCCGAGCTGAGAGCCCGCGCCTGGGCTCCGTCTCTGCAGCCAGCTTCCCTGCTCTGATACCTGGGAGCTCTGCCGCACTCAGGCACCCCCGGTCTTTCTGTGACCCCGAGGGTCCTGAGACCACACTGTCCCGCGAGGGTTCCACCCCCCACTTAGCCACCAGAGTGACGTCCCTCAGCGGAGCAGACTTCTAAAAGTTCCGATTTTGTGCTCCGTGGCTCTATCACTTGCCAGAAGCGGCCGACGGAGGCCCCTCCCCGCCGTCTATCCTCCCGAATAACGCCTCGGATTCACTTCTCCGCACGTCCTATCTTCCAGAAAGTGGTCGCTTTTCTGTTCAGAGAGTTGTTGCTATTCTTTTCTTCGATCTCCTGTTGAGTTTGTAGGTGTTCAGAATGGTTTGATCCCTATCCAGCTGAATTCCTGAGAGGAGACGAAATCCAGGTCTCCTACTCCTCCGCCATGTTGCTCCGCCCCCCTTCATGATATGGGTTTTAAAGCTAATTGCTTTAAAACTGCTAATTGCTTCCCTCCCTCCAAAGAAAAGTGAGGCCCATTTCAAATACAACCCATTTCCCCCAAGGGTATTTTCAACCAGATGATCTTTGTGCTTTGAGAAACAAACAAACAAAACCATAAAGAAATTCATATGGCATGAAGAAAAGATATCTTAACAAGCAGTGCAGCTTCAAACATGCCAAACATGGGGCAATTAGTTCATCACTGTAAAGATGATGGCAAAAGAGAAAATTCTTTGTATTTTCCCCATAAAATGTGACTTTCATCTTTTCTTAACAGATTTCTTTACTTGCTTTTGTCAGTGTGCAGAGGTTGAGACTTGAAGAATCTGAATTAAAAATAGTTACTTTTGTTTGATATTTTAATTTTCATCTGAGAACAAATGCATTTCCCTTCAGGATGCCATCTTACATAGATCCATCATGTTGCCTTGCATTTTATCTGCCATATACCTTTGTTATAACACCCTTGCTTCCAGATCATGCTTTGTTGACCTGGTTTTTCCCATGGTGGTACATGGAGTTTTAGTGATCAGAAAGACAATTTAAGGGTTGTCCATTCAAGAATATATCAGTTAAACCCTAGGGAAAACTGAATGAGATATTGTAGTTGCTAGTTTAGGTAGAAAAGTGGTTCCCAAGTGTTTTCTCTGGGCCAGCAACATCAGCGTCACTTAGGAACTTGTTATAAATGCAGATTCTCAATCCCTAACCCATACTTATTATTCTGGGGGTAGGGCCCAGGAATCTGAATTAACAGGCTCCCCAGGTGATTCTCATGCACACTGACATTTGAGAATAACTGGAAAGAATCCAACAGAAATTTTCTCTCAGCTCCTTTCCTGCCCTTTACATCATCCTCAGTGCCTCCTTTATTCACTATCTGTCATGATTGTTCATTAGACTGACACCTTAGTTCATCATCTTTATCATTATGCCTCATTAACATCTTATTATAATAACAGTAGTCCCTCATCCACCGTTTTGCCTTCCATGGTTTCAGTTATCTGTGGTCAGCCATGGTCCAGAAGCATATGATCTTCCTTCTGACTTATGGTCAGAAGATCCATAGTAGCCTAACACTACATCACATGCTTATGTCATTCACCTCACTTCATCTCATGATAGAGGCAATTGGTCATCTCACACTATCACAAGAATAAAGGCAAATACACTACAGAAAGATATTTTGACAGAGACCACATTCACATATTTTTTAATAAACTATGTTGTTATAACTGTTCTATTTTATTATTAGTTATTGTTTTAATCTCTTACTATGCCTAATTTATAAATTAAACTTTATCATAAGTACATATGTATAGGAAAAAACAGGATATATGTAGGGTTCAGTACTATCCATAGTTCCGGACATCCACTGGGGGGTCTTGGGATGTATTCTCTGGGGATAAAGGAGGGGCTACTGCAGTTTTATTTCTTCAGAGATAGGGGATTAATCTATGCAGTCAGATCTCCTCTTGATACCTTTCATTCAGTCATCTGATAGATTCTATGGGGTCCTGTTTCTATCTACTTATTGGTGTGTGACAACCCTCCACCCTGATCATTTCTTCCTGTGCTTGGAATAGTTCTTATATAAAAATAGTATCTATATGGCTTTTTTGAAGCTCTCTGCTTCTACCTTATACTATTTATGTAATGATACAGAAATATATATCTACCTTTATAGGCAGATATATAATTAACAAGAGAAACACAACACCATACTCCCCAAGATTTTAATTTTATGTGTATATGTATGCATGTATTTATTTATTTATTTTTAAGTAGGCTCCGTGCCCAATGTGGGTCTTGAACTCATGACCCTGAGATGAAGAGTTGCATGCTCTACTGACAGAGCCAGTCAGGTACCTCCATATTCCCCCAAATTTAAAAAAAATTGGTAAACAAAATTTATTATAAGTTTTTTTTACCAAGTTGTTTATTACCATTTTGGTATCTGATTTTCTTTTTATAGATTATTATACTTGTTCATTCCCATCATTACTTCTACTATAACTATCTCAAACTTTGACACATATTTTAACTTATACTAACATTTTCCCTCAATATTGATGATTCTTTTCTAAAAGACTGACAACACAGCTGTCAATCCATCTACTATAAATGAGACAGTATCTTTTGACCATTTTAATACATTATTCATGTCACTGAGCTATTTATGAATTAAAGGGCATAATTTAACATCATATCATTATTCATGGTTTTAATGTAATGTCTGTGCACTAGTACATGTTCCTGATTTTGTGCCACCTTTCTTTCTCTGATTCACTATAAAGTCACTAAAGAGCACAGTATAAAAAATCATAATAGTAACACATTGTCAAATTGCCTATTTTATTGGAAGTCTGGTTTCCCTTTCAGCTGCATCCCTCATGAAAAGCTCTTCCCTTTGTGAATATTTCTCTGATACTTCAGCCATCGGGAATATATTCCTAGGGAGCAACCCCTCATTTGCTATTGTATCACCTCTTCTGCCTCCCCGGGTGGTGTGAATGATGCCTTATTTTCCGCCACAGATGGAGAGCAACTACAGTGTGGTAGTTATGAGGTGGGTTCTAGAGAGTAGGTACTGTGTGAATAAAAAGTGCAATGCCTGCAATATGGCATTTGTGTGCCCTTAGGCAAGTTCCTTAACCTCGTAATACCACAGCACCCTTGTCTGCAGAATGAGGATTATCACAGCAACTACCTTACACAGCTGTAATGAGCATTAACTAAGTGAATGTATACGACTCGTCTGGTGCTTGGTAAGCATTCCATAACTGCTAGACATGATTAACTTTCATATGGTAAATAAGTGTATTGTTACACTGGAATCATTTATGTTTATTTTGGTGCCCTAAACTAAACAGAGAAGTTGTGGTAGTCATTTTCTAATATCTAATTATATGTTTAGTAATTGGGCACCATAAATAGTGATTATCTGACACCGCATGACTCATTTACTATTCCAGAAAATCCCTGGGCTCATTTGAACTGGATACCTTCTGCTCTGGGGAGGCATCCCATCTTGTAATGTGGTACTTTGAAAAAGCCTATATTTCTTTATCCCATACTAGAAATGTTCTACTGGGCACATTTGGCTTGGGTCAAGGCTCATAATCCTACCATTAAAGCTCTTCAAATATCTGTCTTTTTCCTAGTTTAGGATACAGTTCAGTGGACGAGAAATGAGCAAGTGCCATCTTGGGGAAGCAAAACTGAGAAAAAGGCAATGAACCTTTCAAGTCCAGGTTTATCAGAAAATTGCCCACGCCCACCAAATAATCATGTATTGTTTGAGGCTTCCATGATTTATCAGGGATTGTGTAATTTGAGTAGTTATTTATAGAATATTACCATTTTATATTACCATATTTTGCAAGTGATATTTAACAGTGACCATACCTTCTGGGTCTGAACTCTATGACTTCAAATACCACAACAGCCTATATTCCATTAGCTTGAGTCTAAATGTAATACACATCACAAAAATCATGTTGGCATTAACTCCTTTATGTTTTACATTGGCTGAATCCATTTTATTACAGCCTGTCAAATTACACTTACTATTTTTTTCTGGATCACAATCAATGAAGGAAAAGTTTAATGAGACATATTAAATAAATGAATCTTGCCTTCTAAGAGATTTACTTCATTATAAATGCTATATCATATAGAGGTGAAGGAAGGAAGTGAATCAGTAGCCCAGGGAAGAGAACAAGTGTGTTTTTATCCTAGACACCATTGAAAGCATTTATTTATAGCTTCTTTGATAATAAACTGTAATGAAATAAGTAAACTTTTAATTGCTGTTAAATTTAATAAATGAATTTTTAGCATAAGAACATTAATTTGCAGTTAAATGCATGCAAATAACAGCCAACCAGAAAAATCTGAGGTTGGCTTTCATTAATTCCTCTTGTACTGAAATCAAACAATTAGTTATCACCTCAAATTCTGATTGGTACTTCATTGCTTAAAGACACAGATCTTGTTTCAAACTTATGCCAGAACAAAATGATAATTAACGGGGAAAATGAACTAGTTCTATAGGTATTATTTGATTTTATGAATTCATCCATTCCACAAATATACCAGGAGGACTACTAAATACCAGTTACTAGAACTAGACCTGTAGAATTTACAGCGTGCTAACCCACCTAATTTCATTTAAATCTCACAAAAACTGAGTGGTCAGGGCGGGTTTAGAAAAAATCAACCTGAAAAAAGTATCAACCTGTTAGAACACAATGTTATGCCCATTTTAAGTATACAGTTCAATGCGTTTTGACGAATTTATAGACCTATGTAACCACCACTAAAATTAAGATATATAAATTTCTAACCCCTCACAATTCCCTTGCATCCCTTTCCAGACAACATTTCCTCATCCCTCACCCAAGAAACTACCGATTTGCTTTCTGGAACTGTATATTACTTTTGCCTTTTCTAGAATTCATGTAAGTTGAATAATATAATAATAAGTTTTTATGTCTGGCTTCTTTGGTTCAGCATATTTCTTAATTCCTTTATGTTGTTGCATGTATTAAAAACTGCCATCGCACCTGTACTAACAGTGGTTGGTTCATTTTATTCCTAAATAGTATTTCACCGTATGGATATATCACAAATTATTTATCCATTCACCAATTAATTGACGTTAAGATTGTTCTCGTTTTGGGCGCCTGGGTGGCTCAGTTGGTTAAGCGACTGCCTTCGGCTCGGGTCATGATCCTGGAGTCCCGGGATCGAGTCCCGCATCGGGCTCCCTGCTCGGCAGGGAGTCTGCTTCTCCCTCTGTCCTCCCTCTCATGCTCTCTGTCTCTCATTCTCTCTCTCAAATAAATAAATAAAATCTTTAAAAAAAAAAAAAAAAAAAAAAAAAGATTGTTCTCGTTTTGAGCTATTAGGAATAAAATTGCTGTAAACATTCACGTACAAGTCTTTTTGCGGATATATTCCTGTGGTTTTTGTTTTGTTTTATAAATGCCTAGGAATGGGATTCCTGTGTTGCATAGTAAGTATGTGTGGAACCGATTTATAAAGAACTGACAGAGTTTTACAAAGTGGCTGAACCATTGTACAGTCCCATAATTACAAATGAATGAAATGTATGAAATTTCAAGTTGCTCTCTACCCTTTCCAACACTTGGTATTGTTATTCTTTTTTATTTTAAGTGAGGATCAATTTTTTATTGCAATAAATATGTGAAGTAAATAATTTAAACTAACAACAGCTAAGCAAGTCAAAGAATACTTAATTCTATGTTTTCTGATTCAATATCCATTTTACCTTCCCACTACATTATGCTGCTTCTTATTTAATCCCTTTTCTGCTTGACTACATTTGGAAGAATGTACATATATCCAAATGTATACCATGATAGATTTTTTTCCACTTCAAAGTAAATTTAATAGCATTTAACATTATTTCAGTTATTTTCAAACCCATGCTGAGATGTTTGTGCAAATGAGCCTATAATATTAAGCCTGAAAAAGCACTACAATTTTCTAGGTAGGTTATTATGATCTGATGTACTTCCAAAAGTCTGTCGCTGTCATTGTTATTGTTGTTGAGCACTGTAAGACCCTGGTAATAAAGAGTATTGACTATATCTTCTACAAATTAATTATGCATGCCACATTTTAAAGAGAAACTTTAGTATCCTTCTTGTATGAAATTTATAGGCATTTTTAAGCACAAAGGGATGAAACTGCATCTCTGCCCCAACCCCTTATCTTCAGAAGCAGGTTCTGATTCAAGAGCTCTGTGATATCTACTACAAGTGAAATGGCATGAAGTCAGGAAACAAGACTTGGCTTAGCTTGGCTTCCTGACCCAATTCTGCTTGTGGCCATGTTATTTAACCTCGTCTTCTCTTTTTTGGCAAGTGTTCGCCAGGCACTTTACATGTTGTCCTAGGTTGAGTTCCCTAGCAGTGTTCCAGTTGGGGATTCCTTTGCATGATTCTTGAAGGGGATGCTCTCAGAGGAACTGATAAACAAGTAAAGGACTCGGGATAGGGAAAATGGAAGGAACCACACAAATCTGGAATGCAAATTGAACCTCAGAGTCCAGCTTACTTTGAGTCAAGAGAGCAGCGTTATTCTTTCTTTTTCCCTGCCAAAGCAGCCACTCCCCACAGACATCTTGGGGTAGGATCCATGGCCTAATCCCAGGCGCTTTCCACAGAGATGGCTTCAACTGTCCAAGGGCAATTCTTAGGTGAAGACATTTTTCTTTTTTCTTTTTTTCTTTTAAAGATTTTATTTATTTATTTGACAGGGAGAGAGATAGCGAGAGCAGGAACACAAGCAGGGGGAGTGGGAGAGGGAGAAGCAGGCTTCCTGCCGAGCAGGGAGCCCGATGCGGGGCTCGATCCCAGGACCCTGGGATCATGACCTGAGCCGAAGGCAGACGCTTAATGACTGAGCCACCCAGGCGCCCAGGTGAAGACATTTTTCAAAGCACTGGTAGCAGCTAAGTTGAACACACCAAGAGAACTAATAAGAGGGATCCTAGGAATTCCAATGGGGCATCAAAAGCTGCTATCACATCGGTTCCACCTTATTCCATTTCCAACACATTTTCAATATCTCGCCCACTTTGCAGAAGAGAAGCTAAAGCCTTGAAAGGTTAAACAAGTTGCCTGGAGACCACATGGTCAGTCAGTGGCAGTGATAGAATAACCATGACTATTGTACCTTTAACTCCGAGTGATAAACCAAGAAAAGAGAGATGAACCTTCTTCTAAGATCTAAAACAGATGACAGACTCTACTGATGACAGATATAATTAGTGATCTATAATTAGTGATGTAATACTGGTGTTATTATTTGAAAAAAATTGTTTCTCTGACCCAACTCGACTTATTATTGCAAGGACCCCATTTCCACCCCCTGAAGTTCTCTTGACTATTTTCTGTAAGCCCCACTTTGGCATTACAAGAAAACTCTTTGTCAAATACTTCTGCTTGCTGAGCTTACCCTCTTTCTACCCTGCCCCTTTCTGTAACACCCTCCGGAGAGGTTGCTTTTTCCTCTGGGTTTAACCTTTCCTATTGTTAGGATTCACAAACCTCCCCACACACACTTTTTTTTTTTAATATAACAGTCTTCCGAAATCAGGACTGAGGGTTGGAGAATTCCTCTGCTGTTCTGTCTGCCCTGCTCTTCTGTCCCACAGACAGCACTTTTGCAGTTAGAAATATATAGAAACAGATGTATGTCTTGGTATGATTCACGTCACAGGAGCACTGATTTGCAATTACAGGAATTTGTTTTATAGAAGGATCTTGAGTCTCATTTGCAGTTATTCTTTATTGAAGTTTAAATGAGATGCCTTCAAAAATGGACAGAGAAAAATTAACCAAGGCAGGCATTAAGAATCACCTAAACCAGTGATTCTAATATATGGTTACTCTTTGGAATCCTGGACTTACTTTGACTTATTAAATAATGACCACCAAAGAAAGTGTTCATGAATTTGCTTTTTCCAAGGTTAGCACTTCCAAGTCGGGTGAGAAAATCCATCTACCAAAAATCCCTCTTCTTATAGCCTTCTCCCTGTGCCTCTTTGTTCCTTAATTCCACAATCAACCCACCTAACACTAGATTTTTGTTTCAATTTGAAATATACACTTTCAGCTGCCCAGCATGCTACAAAATAACATAGGACTGAGTCACAGCAGAACACAATAGTTAACTCTGGAGTGATACCAAATGCGTTCATATACTTGCCCTATCATATACTGATGGTGTGTATTGGGCAAACTACTTAACCTCTGAGAGTCCCATTTCCTCATCCTTAATATGGGATAAATCATAGCACCTACCTTGTGGGATGGCTGTGAAAAAAATAGTGAAATAATTGATGGAAAGTATAGAGAAGATTTCCTGGCACTTGGAAAGTACTCTATAAATATTAGCCATTATTATTTCTATTAAAAATAGAAAGTTTTTCTAAATAATGAAGAAGGAAGGGAGAGTTTATGCAGAATTAATGGATATTGGCTGCCAGATCATGCATAAATGCACGATCCTCAAACATCAGAGCTTGATGTCTTATTTGCATGTTTGAAAGCCACCAGGAGCAGAAGAGTGATTGCCAAGAATTAGAATAGTCAATAACTTATATTCTATATCTAAAAAAGAAAGAACCTGGTGAGAAAACTCTTAAATAGGAAGGAAAGCTTGTAGAACTACAATAGAAGGTAGAAAATAAACTCTAAAAATTAGTGTTACATAATCACTAATGTATTTTTATTATAATTTTGACATTCCCAGGTGTGTACTAAACATAGGCTCAGAGGTAGAAAATAGTTAAATTAGAAAGTAATTACTCACACTGGAAGAGAATTCTTGGCTTTACAAAAAAATTCACGATAAGATTCTTTATATATCAACCTTTTCAAATTTTCAATGGATTGTAAAAGGTCCAAGAAACTACAAAGCTGAATGACCAACAGTTATTGTCAATTAAACATAATCAGAAATCAAGTTTTCAAAAACTATAATAGCTTAAAATAGGACAATGGAATTGAAGAAGGATTGGGTTCAAGTTTCATTATGAAGAAGAGAAGGATGAATAAATACATTCATGATGTATTTAGCTTGGGTTTCCCAGAAAGCAGAGTCAGAGACAAAGGACTAGATAGAATATGTTTGTTTGAGAAGTGAGTGATGGGGCAGCAAATCAGAGCAGGAGGGAAATCCAATAAAATAAGTAATATTGAGTTGCACACTATATGGGGAACCAGTATTGATCTTTCAAGACCTTCAGAGGATCCTTATGAAATGTATTTTAGAACTGTCTATCTAAGGGAGAAAAAGGAAAAGGCAATTATGTCTTAGTTCCTACTCCCAATGTCAACGGGGGTGCATCAGGTATTAATTCTCCCACACTTCTGGGTTGCATGAGCTTGTGTGCTAAGCAGGTTCCCATTGGTGTCTACAGAGAACCATTTGCTGTATCTGTGACTAGAATAAGATATGGGGCAGAGAGGATTTGAAGAGAGAAAAGACAAAGATTAAATTCACAGCTCTTATACATCTTACAACCTGAGGAGGGAAGAAAATATACACAAATCATGTCTGAAAAAGAGATATAGTAATGGTAGCTGAAACAGAGAGGCAAATGTGCTATTATGAAAATATAGCATAGGGAGAAAGTAATTTCAATTGAGATGATTTAGGAAAAAATGGTGTTTTTGTTTTTGTTTTTAAGGTGGGGAATAAACTTCATGCTGCACACAAAAGCTTAAATAGGATTTCCACAAGTTGGATGAGGAATTTTTGAGTACTGTGGGTGGGGGGGATGGGTTAAATAGGTGATGGGTATTAAGGAAGGCACTTGTGATGAGCACTGAGTGTTGTATGTAAGTGATGAATCACAAAATTCTATACCTGAAACAAATATTACACTGTATGTTAACTATACTAACTAGAATTTAAATAAAAACTTGAAAAAATTAAACTAAAATAAAATTCCGTACTTCAGGGACTTGGTGTGGCATGGAACTGCACTAGTCCTCTGGGGGCTGGGGTAGGTTTTCCATCATGCTGGGGAAAAAAAGGAATTTATGAGTACTTACAGAAAGAAGGGAAGGAAGGAAGGAAGGAAGGGAGGGGGAAGGAGGGAGGGGGGAGGAAGGAAGGAAGGGAGGAGAGAGCAAGGAAGGGAGAAAAAAAAGAGAGAGAAAAAAGAAAAGAAAAGAGAAAAAGCGAGCGAGCAGAGGGGCACATAAAACACATTTAGAAAAGATGTAGGCATATTTGACCAAGATATAAGGTGTGTTTGGAGTATAGTCACAAGAAAGCATGTTCATTAAGATAAAAAAAATAGATCGGGGACAGATTGTGCAAGCCTTTGAACCATGCTGAGTTTTTGTATAATCATGAATAGTACTTTGCCTATGGAACTCTAACTTCTTTGGGATTTATCATTTTCCAATTTGATGAAAGCCTGATGGGATTTTTCATTTGGTTCCCTACTTTCCTATTTTTTTCAGTGCAAAAGTTTTTTAATTTTAATAAAGTCAGACTTACGTATTTTTCTTTCTTTTATGGATCATGCCTTTGATGTTCTGTGTAAAACCTCATCAAAAATACTAGGGAACATAGATTTTCTTCTATGTTGTCTTCTACATGTTTTATACTTTTACATATTTATTGTAAGTTTATAATCTATTTTGGGTTAATTCTTGTGAAAAGTGTAAGTTCTGTATCTAGGTTCTTTCTGTTTTTTTTTAATTAAAAAAATTTTTAATTGTTTGGGTTTTTTTTTTTGGCATATGGATATCTGATTATTTCAGCACCATTTCTTGAGAAGTCTATTCTTGCCTCATTGAATTGCTTTTATTCTTTTATCAAAGATCAATTGTCTATATTTGAATAAGTCTCTCTGGTCTGTCTATTCTGTCCCAGTGATTGATTTATATGTCTTGCGAATACCACACTGTCTTGATTAATGTAGCTTTATAGAAGTACTAAAATTGATGGCTGTGAATTGTACGGATTTGTTTTTCAGTATTATGTTGGCTCCTCCAGATCTTTTGTTTTCCATAGAAACTTTAGAATGAGTTTACCATATCTACCAAATAGTTTGCTGAGATTTCAATTTGGATTGTATCAAATTTATAGATCAATTTAGGACTAATTAACATTTAACAATATTTAGTCCTCCAATGCATGGACACAGATTGTCTTTCCATCTATTTAGATCTTTGATTTCTTTGATCAAAGTTTTATAGTTTTCTGCATATAGATTCTATACATATTTTGTTAGATTTATACCTGAATATTTCATCTATTTTGGTAGCTTATTTTGTCAGTGCTGAATAATATTCCATTGTCTGCATATACCATTCACCTACTGAAAGATGTACTGGGTGTTTCCAAGTTTTGGCAATTGTGAATAAAGATGCTACAAACTTCCATGGGCAGGCTTTTGTGTGGACATGAGCTTTTAATTCATTTGGGCAAATATCAAGGAACATAATTGCTGGATCATATGATAAGAATATGTTTACTTTTGTAAGAAACTGCCAAACTGTCTTCCACAGTGGTACCATTTTGCATTCCTACCAGCAATGAATGGGAGTTCCTTTTGGTCCACATCCTTGCCAATTTTTGGTGTTATCAGTGTTTGAGATTTTGGCTGTTCTAATAGGTATGCAGTATATCTCTTTGTTGTTTTAATAATCAATTCCCTAAAGACCTATGATGTTGCATAACTTTTCATGTATTTACTTGCCATCTGTATATCTTCTTTGGTGAGGTGTGTGTTCAGCTCTTTTGCCCATTTTTAAATCATTTTATTTGTTTTCCTATTGTTGAGTTTTAAGTGTTCTTTGTATATTTTTGATGTCTTTTTTAAAAATATTTTGTTTATTTATTTGACAGAGAGCTAGAGAGCACAAGCAGGCAGAGCATCAGGCAGAGGGAGAGGGAGAAGCAGGCTCTCCGCTGAGCAGGGAGCCCGATGCGGGACTCCATCCCAGGACCTTGGGATCATGACCTGAGCCGAAGGCAGCCACTTAACTGACTGAGCCACCCAGGTGCCCCTTGATAAGTGATTTTATTTGCAAATATTTTCTCCCATTCTGTGTCTTCTCATTCTTTTGAGATTGTCTTTTACAGTACAGTTTTTAATTTTAATCAAGGTCAGCTTATCAAGTATTTCTTTTCTGGATTGCTCCTTCAGTATTATATCTAAGAAGTTATTGCCAAACACAAATCACCTAGATATTCTCCTGTGTTATTTTCTACAAGTTTAATAGTTTTGTGGTTTACATTTAGGTCCATGATCCATTTTGAGTTAACCAGTTATTAATATTCCTATTATTCCATTTTTCTTTAGACTTAAGTTGTTCTTCCTTAGTTTCCTAATGTGGAAACACAGGTTACTTATTTTAGATCTTCCTTCTTTTGTGATGAATGATTTTAATATTATAAATCTCATACTATTTGATAAGTTGTCTTTTTCTTTTCATTTACCCCCCCAGATTTTTTTTATTTCAGTTGAGAATTATTATTTGACTGTTACGCTTTTAGAGTTCAAATTCCATATATTTGGGTATTATCATACTCTGTTTCTTTTGTTAATTTCTAGTTTAATTCTAGTGTAATCTAGAACATAAGCACATGACTCCAATTCTTTTAAATTTATTAAGGTGGTTTTATTGCCAGAATGTGGTCCATCCATGTTGATAAATGTTTCATGTGAGCTTGGGAAGTATGTGTATTCTGCTGTTGTCAGATGCAGTATCCTATAAATGCCAATTAGATCAAGTTGAATGATAGTGCCATTGAAGTCAGCTATGTCCTCACTGATTCTCTGCCTGCTTGATCTATCAATTACTGAAAGAAAAGTGAAGTCTTAGAATGTAATAGTGGATTTGTGTAGTTCTCTTTGCAGTTCCATCAGTTTTTACCTCATGTATTTTGATACCCCCATTAGGTACATACATGTTTAGAATTGTCATGTCTACATGGAGAATTGACACTTTTGTCATTCTATAATTCTCTTTTCAATTCTTTTCATTAATATTAGCATGAAATATCTTTCTCTACTCCTTACTTTTAATATACTTTACTTTTAATATACTTTAATATACTTTTATATATACTTTTAATATACTTTCTCTACTCCTTTACTTTTACCTTTATATTTAAAGGTTCTTTTTTTCCACTCTAACAATCTTTGTATTTTAATTGGTGTATTTAAGCCATTCACATTTAAGATGATTATTGACATAGTTGGGTTAATATTCACTGTGTTTGTAACTATTTTCTATTAATTGCATTTGTGCTTTGTTTCCTTTTTTCTTCCTTTTCTGCCTTTTTGGTTTTAATTTAGCATTTTATATGATTCTGTTTTATCTCTTCTTTTACATATTATTTACATTTCTTAAATTTTTATTGTTTGCCCTAGAGTTTTCAATATAAATTTCTAGCTAATCTACATCCACCTTCAAATGACACTATACCACTCCACATGTAAGGCAGGTACTTACAACAGAGTATTCCTAATTCTTTCCCCCATCCCTATAACATTGATCTCTGTGACATTGCTTACCTTCATTTCATTTATTCATATTTTATAATCATTTAATTTATTGCTATTATTACTTCATACAAATAATTATAGTTTAAATCAATAAGAAAAATATTTATTTCATTTTATCATAATTTATTCCTTCTCCTGAACTCTTCTTTTCTTCATCTAGGTCCAAGTTTCTTACCTATATAAGTTTCCATCTGCCTAAGGAACTTTGTTTAACATTTCTTGAAAGTAAGGTATTATGGCCATGAGTTCCTTGTTTTTATTTATCTGAGAAAGTTGTTATATTTCCCTCATTTTTGAAATATAATTTTCCTAGAAAAGAAGCTGGATATTTTTTCTTCCCACACTTTGCTTTGTTTTTCTTTCAACACTTTATTCTGCTTGCTGTTCTCTGAGTTTCCTGGATCTGTGGTTTTACATCTTTCATTAATTTTGGACCAGTTTTGGCTACTATTATGTCAAATATTTCTTATGTACCATTTTCTCTTTTTTTCTTCTTTTGCTATTCTAATTATGAATATGTCACCTCTTTTTAAAATTGTTCCATAGTTCTCAATCTGTTTTAATTTTTTTTTTCCTTTTTGTGTTTTAGTTTAAGAATTTTTTTATTGGCCAATCTTCAAGCACACTGATCCTTTCCTCAGTGATGTCTAGTCTAATCATAAACCCATGAAAGTATTTTTCATTTATTTTAGGGTGTTTTATCTCCTAGTATTCCTTTTTGATTCTTTCTTAAAATTTACATTCCTCTACCTACATTACTATTCTTTTTCTTGCATTTTGTCTACTTTTACCATAAGAGCCCTTTTATTAATCATGGCTTTTAAAAATTCCCTGCCTGACAATACCAACATTTGTGCCATATTGAGTCTGGTTTTGATACATTTGACTAAACTAAATCCAAAACAACATGGGCGAACCTCAAAATTATTACCTAAGACAAAATAAACTAACTACAAAAGAATACCCTAAATGATGTAAATAAGACCAACACTGACAACTCAGATTTTTAAGATTCCAAGTACATGTTGAATAAAGAAGAGATATGTAAAAAGAAGGATGCAAAAATGTTGAATTAAAATGAATAAAAATAGGAAAACCATGGAAACATTATCCAAAGGAAACCTGTGTAATTTTACTAAGTTCCAAACAACAATATCAGATTTTGGTGATAGAAATCAGATCTGTAGCAGATGCAGTGATGAGCAATAGAGGGGACAAGAGCAGTGATGAACAGTAGAGGGGACCATTTTGAGTGCAAAGGAGGTGGATGAACATGTGGGGGTGAAACCAGTGCTTTAAATCTTGATTTAAGTAGTGGCCAACAGGTACTTACTATGTTAAAAACTCCCATACACAAAATAAATGCCTTCATATTATTTTGTTTAAATTGTATCTCAATAAAGTCGACTTTAAGAGAGGAGAGAGATAAAGGAGATAAAATTTCTGTAATTCTAGGGACGCCTGGGTGACTCAGTTGGTTGAGTGTCCAACTCTTGGTTTTGGCTCCAGTCATGATCTAATGGGTCATGGGATTGGGCTCCATGCTCAGTGGGGAGTCTGCTTGAGGATTCTCTCCCTCTGTCCCTACCCCCACTTGCATGCTCTCTTTCTCAAATAAATAAGTAAATCTAAAAAAAAAAAAAAAAAAAAAAAAAAAAACTTCTGTAATTCGAAGCCATCCTTTAAGAGAGTGGAAAAGAAAGCCAATGAGTGGGTAAGGAATTTTGCACCATATATAATCAACAAAAAATATCCAGGGTATATAAGAAATTCTACCATCATACAGAAAATGAAAGACAATCAAAACAAAAATAGGGAAAAGACTTGAATAACCCTTCCCCAAAAAGGAGTAACCCAAATGCCAATAAACTATAAAAAGTTGTTCAACCTTTGAGAAGACTGAATTCAAAGCACAGTGATAAACCATTCATCATTCATCCTAAAGAATGTCTAAAATTAAAACCAGAATGTGAAGGAATAGGACTTTCACATTCTGCAGGTGGGAAAATACAAATTGATTCAAATAGTGTCTTAGTTCAGACTGCTATTACAAAGTACGACAAACTTGGTGGCTTATACACACAACAGAAATGCATTATCTCTCAGTTATGGAGCCTGGGAGTCCAAGATCAGGATACCAGCATGGTAAGGTTCTGGTGAAAGTCCCCTTCTGGCTTGCAGAGTGTCATCTTCTATATTCTCAAATGGCAGAAAGAGGTAATTAGGGTTAGGTTAGGTCATGAGAATGGGGCCCTCATGATAGTGTTAGTGACTTCATAAGAAGTTAAAGAGAAAGAGAGCTCTCTCTCTCTCTCCACATGAACACAGAGTTGAGGCCATGTGAGGACACAGCAAGAAGGTGGCAGTCTGCAACCCACAGAGAGTACCCCCACCAGGAATGGAATCAGCCGACACCTTGATCTTGGAATTCCCAGCTCCAGAACTGTGAGAAATAAATGTCTGTTATTTAAGCCACCCAGTATATGATATTGTATTATAGCAAGGCAGGGCTAGGGCAGGAACATTGTTACACAAGTCTACTATGCAACTCTGTAAATAAATAATATGGATACATTTCACAAACATAATGTTGAGTGAAAGAAACCAAACAGAAAAATACATATTATGTGATTCCATTTAAGTTTGTTTTTAAAAAATAGTTGGGGCACCTGAGTGACTCAGTTGGTGAAGCATCTGACACTTGATTTCAGCTCAGGTGATGATGTCAGGGTCGTGAGATCGAGTCCCATGTCAGGCTCCACGCTCAGTGCAAGTCTGCTTGAAATTCTCTTTCTCTCTCTGCTCCTCCCCCTGCTTGTGCTCTCTCTCTCTCTAAAAATAAATAAAATCTTTTAAAAATGGTAAAAGTAAATCTTAATATTATAGATGCATATCTAGAGATTAAAGAAATAAAAAAGGAAGAATAGACATATAAAAGCTAAGATAATGGTTACCTCTTGTGGGAGGGAGGAGGTAGTGGTTGAGAAAGAACAGTAGAGAGGCTTCTCGGGAATATACACTATTTTCTGACTTGGGTTATAATTGCATTGTCTTCACTTTGTGATTAGCTCCCTGAATTTTATATGTAGGGCACTTTTCTGTATATCTCATAATAAAAAAAGTGAAAACATAAGAGAATGATAAACACAAAATTGAGAATAGTAGTTCCTTCAGAGGGAAAGCTGGCTATGGGGAAAGGGAAGATGCATATATGTGGATTCTTCAAAATATACAAAATATTGCATAAATTATTTTGTTTATACTAAATATTATATTAAAATGAAAATAAATTTGGGATGCCTGGCTGGCTCAGTAGGTTAAGCGTCTGATTTCCACTCAGATCATGATCTCAGGGTCCTGGGATCGAGCCCTGCATCAGACTCCACACTCAGCAGGGAGTCTACTTGTCCCTCTCCCTCTGCCCCTACCCCCACTTGTGCTCTCTCTCTCTCAAATAAATAAATGAAATCTTTTAAAAAAATGAAGTGAAAATATTTAAATTTAATTTAAAAATTAAAAATATTTACGTCTAAATTTAAAAATATTTACATTTCATTTGGTTAGACTTTTGGACCAAATAATGTCTAAGTTATACAAGATCATCTGTTTTAACTCCCACACATATTTGTGTCAGATTGTTTTACATTTTCATCTTATCAATGAGACAATAACATCTCAGAGAAATGTATAACTTTTCCAACAACAAGGTACATGATGATGATGATGATGATCATGATGATGGACTGTCACTATTGAACACTTGCTTTGTTTAGTTTGAATGTGTCAATACTACCTTGCAGTAACTTGGTTAGGTATCTATGATTATTACTCCTATTTTGCAGAAGTGGACACAGAACCACAAAATAAATAAATAAATAAATAAATAAATAAATAAATAACAGCTTCACAAGACATAGCAAAAAGTAGCAAGGCCAGTGTGTGAGGCCAACAAGTGTATCTCCACTGCCTTGCTCTTAACTACTATAAATATTGAATATTCATGCAAAAAGAGTGTGTGTGTGTGTATGTGTGTGTGTGTGTATCTCACATGAATATTACTTCCTTCTAAATAAGCACCTGGCTGCAGTGTAGGAGAACTGATTTGTAACTTTAGTTCCGCTCTTTGTAGCTGAGTATTCCTTTGAAAGTTGCTTACCTTTTCTGGTATTGTTTTCCAATTAAAAAAATGGGAATGATTCTATTGTATCTGACCACCTCTCAGGATTGTTTTAAGAACCAATGTCGATCACGTATGTGTTAGCATTTATAAAATGTAAAAGGCTAGAATTATAAACTAACATCATGAAAATAATTATCCCCTGATGCAAAATTATACTTGATATATGGACATACACAGCATATATACGTCTGAAAGAAATGCTCTTATAATATTAATCAATCATACCTTACAGACTTCCGGTGGCTTCAGATATAATCATTACATTAATATGACAGACAAGCAGTATACTTGTTGAGAAATAAAAATATTAATCATACCTCTTGGTTATCTTTACTATGCATTTTACCTTCCACACCTTATAAATACCATTGCAACCATTTTAACTCCAGTAGATTGTGCCTTCTGAATTAACTTCAGAATTAGAATTTTTTTCTTGAAAATATACGTGTTGAATTGCGATGGATTCTAAGACAAGCTGCATTCATCTATGGCAATTTATTCTTAGGCTATATGAAGTGTGTCATTCTTTTCCCAAACAGAGTTGATTTTATTCAATATAGCATATCTCGGTGCCTTTAAAATCCACGGGGAAATTATACTTTAAATTACTTAAGGGAAAAAAGCAGCATTGCTTGACATCAAGGATTAACTGCTTCTACATAAGTTAATTTATTTTAAAAATGTGAAATAGTATGCTGATTTTGGCATCTGACTTTACAGCTCAAATGTTACAGGTATATTTTGTGAACATTATGCAAATGATGACCCAGAATTAATAAGCTGAGAATATTTATGAAACAAATGTAAAATTATTAATTAATTCATCTGATAATCTAGAAATTTTTACATGTTGAGCACCACATTCTAGGAAATTCAAGCTGTTTTCTATAGTAATACTAAATAACAAAAGGCATACATTTAAGTATCAAGTGAAAGGGTCTATATTGAGCCCCTTCTATATATTAAGAAACTGTGCTAGACACTGTGAAGAAAAATGATGTATGAGTCAGAGTTGCTCTCCTCTAGTGGTTCACAGCCAAAACTCAAACAAGGCAGGTTGTGCTATGTGTCAACAGAGTTAAAATGAACTGCTCTGAGGATATGAAAGATAGCATAATTCCAGCTGAGATTAAGGAAACACCATTCATTCAAACACATGTAATCTCTGTTTATTTTGCCTAAACATGTACATGAGTGACATGGACATATGAGCAGTATATTTGTGTTCACAAAATCCTAGTTTGTTTGTAAAATTATCTGGTTTCTTACCCTGATAAGAAAAAAAGTCACCTGTGTATTCATGCATAAAATAAGTAGTTTAGATGATTATCCTAGGTATCTTCCAGCCCTTAGAGTCTTTAAAAAATTAGACACTGTTACATATTATTTGACATGAATACTTTACCATGTGGATACTTAAGAAAACAACCTTATTATTTTTTTTCTAAAATATGAAAAAAATGCCAGCCTTCCTTTTACATTACAAAATTCTGATAATTATCTAAGGCTAATCATTAATCTTTGGGAAAATAATTAGTACATAGAGATATGATGTGATTATCATAAAAGAACTGAAATAATTAAGAGGACTAATATATGGGTAATTGACCTGATTTTTATTTTTTCATAATTATCAGCACTACAAGAATGAATACAAACATGCATTTGCATGGTCTTTTATAGAGGAAACCACTAAATAAAGTTCAGTTTAATAAATGACTTGCCTAAGAACAACCAGATAATAAATGCCACAGTCACAATCAAGAATTCATTCTTTTGATTCCAACTGTCATGCTATTTCCTCTCCCTGTGCTACTGCTTCATTTGTATTCATGGAATAAGCCTGAAAATAAACTCAATCATACATTTGTTTCTAGTCAAACTGATTCAGATCCCTTACAAAAATATCAGGATCACCCTTGTCACCAAAATCACCAAGTCACAAGTATTTAACAAACATCCATTATATGTCCGTCCACTGGGAAAAATAATTAGAAAACATCACCCAACTAGAACACAAGTGTCTATGAAATTCAGAGGAAGCAATAGTGGTGGGACGGGGAAGCTTATAAAGGTCAGGGGAGTTCCAAAAATATGTGAATTAAAATCCTGCACAAAACCTCTCACTTATATTTTAACTAGACTTCAAATCACAATGCCGACTCATTTTTGAAACCTTAAGAAGTTTAGATAAACAAATTACCAAGGAAGAGTGAGGCTGAACTAGAGGCAAGTATCTTTAAGAAAGAAAATAGAAACAAAAAAGAACACACAAGTGACAGCCTGCTGTTGCGGCTGGAATTCCATTAAACTAACTTTAACTAAATTGAGGCTGAAATGAAATCCAAAACAGGGAGTAGTTATTTTAAAAGTACAGAAACCATGGACGATTTTGATTATTACAACATAGTATGATTGCATATATTTACTTTCACAACCGTATATATTGTATGAAATAATGCAAAACTATGTAGGGATTCTGAGGAAAACATTTCTAGCATACTTGAAAATATTGCCTAGTAATTTTCAAATGTAAAATGCGTCTGGCAGAAAAATATTTTAGATAGTGTGTGCTTTGCACTTCCACTGAAACTAAGGAAAACACAGGTTCTAAAAATTAATTTTAAAATGATATGACATCCTAACAATATAATATAGAAATAATAACTTTACAGCTGGAGAAAAATCTAGCAGATGCCACCCTAACCAAGTAACCACGGTTAAAAAGGTTAGCATCACCATAATCAGGCTGATGTTAAGGACTCCCTGACATGTTGTCATCAGACAGCATGGTTTTCCCCAAAATATCCTAACCCCAGTCTAATTATAAGAAAGCAGACAAACCCAAATTGAGGGACATTCTATAAAATACTTCACCAAGTGCCTTAAAAAGTGCCAAGATTATGAAAAACAAGTAAAGCCTGGGAAACTCTCAAGATTGGAGCAGACTAAGAAGCCATTACAACTTAATGTGAGTCTGCATTAGATCCTAGAATAGACAAAAAGAAATCAGTGGAAAAACTGGTAAATCCAAACGAAGCCCCTAGCTTGGTTAACAGTGCCAATACCAACATTAATTTCTTAGTTGAAGTACGTGTGCCACAATTATGTAAGATCTTAATATGAGGGGAGATGGATGAAAGAGGTACAGGGACTCTTTACAGTATCTATTCAACTCTTTGGTAAATCTGAAACAATTTCAAAATAATAGTTAAAAACATTTTAAAGATATGACATGGAAGAAAATATTGTGATAATGGGTCAGACAATGGAGTAGACACCAAAGTGCACAAACAGAATGGAAAACTAATTAATAAATAGACTTAATCAAGATTAAACAATTTTCTCTTTAAAAAACAGTTAAGAAAATAAAAAAGTGGTCCATAGACTTAGGAAAACTTTTTGTAAAACGTGTATCAAATGAGAGATATACTGAATCTCTTACAACTGAAAAAAATATGCAAAAACATTTGAACACTTTCCAAAAGAAGACAAATGAATAACTAATGAGCGCATGTAAAGATGCTCAACATCATTAGTCATCAAGGAAATGCAAATTAAGATCACATAAGATGCCACTAATACTAGAATGGCTAACGGCAGTAAGACTGATATACCAACAATAGGCTAGGAATTGGGTGAAATTAGAACTCATATATTGCTGGTGGGACTGCAAAATGGTACAATCACTTTGCAAAAAGGTATGGAAGTACCTTACGAAGTTTATTATGCATTTATCATATGACCCAACAATTACCATCCGGCAGAAATGAAATTATGTATCCATACAAAGACATTTATGTGAATGTTCATCCCAACAATCGTTCATTATAGCTTTAAATTGGAAAAACACATAGACATCTTTCAACTGGTGAAAGGATAACAAATTGTGGTTTGTGTACACAGTGGAATGCTACCCAATAATACAAAATGAAATATTGGGGCACCTGGGTGGCTCAGTAGGATAAGCATCTGATTCTTGATTTCGGCTGAGATCGTGATTTTAGATTTATGAGATTGAGCCTCTCCCCTGCTTGTGGGCCCACTCTCTCTCTCTAAAGCAAATAAATGAAATCTTAAAAAAAAAGAAATATTAGTGCACAGAATAACATGGGCAACTCTCAGAAACCTTATGCTACCTAAAGGAAGTTAAATACAAAAGACTGTGTGGATCAACTTACATGAAATTCTAGGAAATACAAAACTGTAGTGACAGAAAGTAGATCTGCATTTCAAGATGCTGCAGGTAGAGAGGAGATTTTAGTGCAAGCTTTCTAGAGAAAAAGGACTATTCTAGATCTTAATTACAGTAGTGTTTACACAATTATATACAATTACCAAAATATATCTAATTATATACTTCTAACTGACAGAATGTATATAAATAAAACCTTAATAATAAAAAAGAACAAAATAATGTACACACCTCCCAAGAAAATTGATAAAATGTAAATGTAACCTGTCAAATAGCCAATAAAAACTTAAATCATACACATATTGACTATTTCTATAGGAGAAAGACAATTGGATGTAGACAATTTCAGAATTGTCTCATCAATTCCATGATGTTGGATCCATAGCTCTGCAATTCTTTTGACATCATGATAGCTGTGGACATCAGATATCATACTCTCATGTGGTTCTATAAAAACCAGGAAGAAGGGATTAGATTAGTGTCTTGTTGCTGCCATGACAAATTACCACAAATTTAGTTGTCTTTTTTTTAATTTTATTATGTTATGTTAATCACCATACATTACATCATTAGTTTTTGATGTAGTGTTCCATGATTCATTGTTTGTGCATAACACCCAGTGCTCCATGCAGAACGTGCCCTCTTTAATACCCATCACCGGGCTAACCCATCCCCCCACTGCCCTCCCCTCTAGAACCCTCAGTTTATTTTTCAGAGTCCATCATCTCTCATGGTTCGTCTCCCCCTCCGATTTCCCACCCTTCATTTTTCCCTTCCTGCTATCTTCTTCTTCTTCTTTTTTTTTTTTAACATACAATGTATTATTTGTTTCAGAGGTACAGGTCTGTGATTCAACAGTCTTACACAATTCACAGCACTCACCATAGCACATACCCTCCCCAATGTCCATCACCCAGCCACCCCATCCCTCCCACCCCCACCACTCCAGCAACCCTCAGTTTGTTTCCTGAGATAAAGAATTCCTCATATCAGTGAGATCATGTGATACATGTCTTTCTCTGATTGACTTATTTCACTCAGCGTAAGACCCTCCAGTTCCATCCACGTCGTTGCAAATGGCTAGATTTCATTCCTTTTGATGGCTGCATAATATTCCATTGAGTGTGTGTGTGTGTGTGTGTGTGTGTGTGTGTGTGTGTGTGTGTGTATATATATATATATATATCTCACATTTTCTTTATCCATTCATCTGTCAATGGACATCTTGGCTCTTTCCACAGTTTGGCTATTGTGGACATTGCTGCTATAAACATCGGGGTGTATGTACCCCTTCAGATCCCTACATTTGTATCTTTGGGATAAATACCCAGTAGTGCAGTTGCTGGGTCGTAAACAACACAAATATATAATTTTAGAGTTCTATAGATCAGAAATCTGATACAGGTTTCACTGCATAAAATCAAGATATTGGCAAGCTGTTTTCCTTTCTGGAGGCTCCTAGAGAGAATCCTTTTCCTTACCTTTTTAGCTTTTGTGAAGGCTCTCTGCACCTTGTGACTTTCCTCTTTAAAGCTAGCAATGGCAGATTGAGTCCTTCTAACATCCTACCTGTAGGACCCTTCCTTCATCATCATATCTCTCTCTAATGATACTAGTAAAATTTCTCTGATTTTGAAGACTCTTGTGATTAGATGGATCATTATGGATAATCTAAAATAATCTCGGGCGCCTGGGTGGCTCAGATGGTTAGGCATCTGCCTTCGGCTCAGGTCATGATCCCGGGGTCCTGGGATCGAGTCCTGCATCAGGCTCCCTGCTCCTTGGGGAGCCTGCTTCTCCCTCTGCCTCTGCCTCTCTCTCTATGTGTCTCTCATGAATAAATAAATAAAATCTTTAAAAAAAAAATTAAAAATAAATAAAATAAATAAAATAAAATAAAATAATCTCTCCACGTTAAAGTAATACCCTTAATTACTTCTGCAAAATTCCTTTTGTCATATAAAGTAACATATTCCCAGGTTCCAGGGATTAGTGTAAGGCCATTTGGGGAAGGGGAGATTATTATTCTGCCCAGCACAGGGGGGTTGCAATTTGATGACAGAGCTCTCTTGAATTGCCTCTCTCCTTTTATCAGACAGGAGAAATATTTCCTAAAAGCCTTGGGCAGATTTTCTTTTATAACTCATTTACCAGAACTATGGATCTAGTACCCTAAATGCAAAGACAGTGGAGAAAGTAATGATCTGGCTTTTCCATCTTCTATGGTGGGAGGTGGGCAAGATGACTGTTCCACCACCACCAGGATCTGTCACATACTGCTTTTCCATGGTTTTTCGTCCCAGAAGAAAATGACAGAAACATGTAAAATACTTAACATGGTGAAGCTCTCTTAGTTCTGTGGCATTAGAAAGATAAGATACATATGTAATATCTGACAAATGAGACATCTATAAATTTTTCTTGAATCAAATTCTTAAAGATGCATTCCGTCCAACTGAAAGATAAAGAGGGATAGTTAACAAAGCTGGAGGTCAAAACCTTACTACATGCTGGCACTGTTCAAAGCAACTCATTTAGCTAATCCTTACCATATTCTTATGAGATAGATGCTATAATTAACCTCATTTATAGACTAGAAAACAAAAATGCAGAAAGATTAAATAACTCCTTCAAAGTCACTTAACTGTTAAGTGGTAAAGATGGTAAAGATTCAAACCTAGCAATTCTTGCTCCAGAACTCAGACTCTTCATCACAAAATTATAATTTTACATTATTAAAGTGTGTGGTGCCTATGAGATTACCAAATGAAAATTTCTAGAAGTTGGTTGTGTATATACCTCCGAAGTGAGGTCTGGGCTGGAGATATAAAACTTGAAAACAGGGAACACTTTGCAGGTCTGTGTGTCAGGGAACCTGGTGGCAAGTTCTGGAAGGAACGTTAACAGGCCAGGAGCAGGGAGGCTGAAGCATGGTACTGGAGGTCCCAGAAAACTGAGGGAGGGTCAGAGCAAGCAGAAGGCCTGGAGTACCAAGAGTCCAGAAAATCACACCAGGTGGCTTGACAAGGCCAGAAACCACCAGGACACCCACTGTAACCTAAGAAACCAGTCTGAAAAATCAGAGGGGGGCAGGGGGGAAGTACAGGAGCAGGAAACAATGTTAGTCATTGCACTAACTTACATCCATGTAGTACTTTGTGTTACATTTCTGATTCTATTCCATTTTTTCTCATCGAAAAGACGATGAAATGGGAAATGAAAGCAAGTGCCTCCTTGTTTATCCTAGGAGCTTGTCTCTGCTTCTCATAAGGCAGCAGGCTGATGTTCACAGGGAGAGTTGATTGAAAATGCCTCTCTTTGCTGCCAGAATAGTAGCTAAATAGGAACAATTCCAGAAATATGCTTTTCACCATAAGAGGAAATCGGCAACATTGAAAGACACGCCGATGTATATATAGCTTTCTGCTAAAAACAAAACAAAACAAAAAAACCAACAACAAACCCTGGAGCTTCTCTAAGTTGTTATCGCTGTTTCTGTTTTAACTGAATTCTACTTCACATAAGGCCAGAAATGTCCTTTCTGTTCATTAAACAGTAGAATATGGTCATCTCTCCGTACCATATAATGTTGTTTCTTCTTAATGGAATCAGCACATCTAACTCCTTCTAAAAGTCCTGCAGGAAAGCCCCTTTCATATTCTGGCTAATGCATTAAGAACAATAAGAACCACTCCGTTCTCAGTGGGCTTGCATTCGGGACATTTCAGAAACTCTCTGGACTTCTCTGACTCCCAGCATTACATTAGAATAGATTTTATTTTCTCTTTATGTCAGTTACATTGACTGACAGTCTGCAATGAGTTTCCTGGTAACACCTAAGGGATGCTTAGGTTTCCTACTTTACTATTCTTCAAAATATTGAGAACCTGTCACTAAAAAGTCACTTTTCTTTCTTTTCTGCTGATGAAGACAATTTTACTCCTAACCTCACGTATAATTTGCCAAATACAATAAGGTTTTAGATTATACAACTGCCTGAGATCATGGATTTTTAAAGAGCTCCCCCCGACCTTGGTGATAATCTTGAATTCTCTATGGGAGGTAGTTAAGATTTATTCATTAGTTTAATCATGGCTGTTTGCTCTGTCTACATGAAACCAAATAACCTTCTTTTTTTAGTGTATGTATTAATCATGATTAATCATGGCATTACACTAAAAATGCTCTTTGGGCTTAGACATACATTTCCTGGACATAGAATTAAGCATAGATAATTGATCTGTACAAATCTATGAATATTTACCCTGAGGGTGAGGGGAGCGGAGCAGTACACTAAGAAATTTACTTTGAAAATGATTTGGGATATTAAACTGCAAATTTATTCCCTGGTAACCTTGAGTGTTCCAAGGAGGTATTCACTTAGCCCTTTCTCATGCTCTGTGAGTCTGATCCTGTGCAACCATCCCAATATCCCTTTGCAGAGCTTTTATGTGTTACCCCTTTTTGTGGAATTAATATGTCTCTCAGAATCTTTTCTTCTGTTCTGAACTATAGAGGTTTTGTTTCACTAATATGTCCATCACTGTGGGTGAGAAACCTGAAGACTTAGCCTCAGAAGATGAAAGGATTTTTAGGAAAGGAAAGAAAAGTTTATATGAAGAAAATGCATCAGGACATATATTTTAACTATTTTTCTGTTAAAAATATATGCAGATTTTCCTCAACTTTCAGTGGAGTTAAGTCTCAATAAACCCATTCTAAGTTGAAAACCTGGTAAGTCAAAATAGATTTCATACAAATAACCCACCAAACATCACAGCTTAGCCTAGGCTGCCCTAAACATGCTCAGAACACTTACATTAGCCCACAGTTGGGCAAAATCATCTGACACAAAGCCTATTTTATACTAAAATGTTGAACATCTCAGGTAAGTTACTGAACACTGTACTGAAAGTGAAAAACAAAATAGGGTACAGAATGGTTTTAAGTCATCAGCTGTTTACTCTTGTGATTGCATGGATCACTGGGAGCTGCAGCTTGTTGCCCTGCCCAGCATCACATGAGAGTATTGTACTGCATGTCATAAGCCTGGGAAAAGATCAAAATTAAAAATTCAAATCAAGGTTTCTATAGAATGCATATCGCTTTTGCACGGTTGTAAGGTGGAAAAATCGTATGTCGAACTCTTGTAGTTGGAGACCGTCTTTACGCACCACTAAGACAAGTCCTTTCTCAATCAGTGCTGTTTCCTTTCCCCATTTTAGTTTGTTTAATGATACAGAGCACAACTCTGAAGCCAGACCACTGAGTTAGACTTCACTAGCTGTGTGATTTTAGGCAAATTACTGTAACTGATCTGTGACTCACTTTTCTCATCTAAAAGAATGATTAAGATAAGTGGACTAATCCCATAGTTCTTTTATGAGGAATAATCTATAACAAAATTATAATATACAAAGCATTTAGGACAGTGTCTACCAGATGGTAAGTACTTACTAATCCTTATTGCATGTGGTTAACATAAAATTTTTTTTCAGTCTAAACTATTCCAGAATAATTTCTCTTTTTAATTTCAAATCCATATTATTTCAAACTTAATTTGACATTTTTGGCAAAAGGAGATATAGTTCTCTAATAATTTGATAATTATGTAATGATGTTAATATTATCACTGTATAATTATAATTACCAAATTATAATCACTGGTTACTAAAAAAAAACCAAAATGCATGGGGTTGCACAATGATTGTGTTGTTTTCCATTTCTCACCTCTGTCTCTCAGCAACATTCTACAGCCTTCTCTGCCTTGCTTTGTGCAAAAGGGCATTAAATACTAGAGAACATATCAGCGGGACCCCTTCACAAGTTGGCTTCCACTTGGGTTCAGCTAGTGGAAATCACCATTAACAAGTCAGAAAAACAGAGGAAAAGGAGGTTGGGGTGTTTCCTCCTCTCCTCCTTCCTTCCTCTAGTATTGTCTTTGGCAAACAATGGTCCCATCAAGACTAGGGTCCTGTGCTCTATTACTTTTGCTTCTATAATCAGCCCATCCTTGAATGCTGTGCTTCCCCAGAAAGTTTACAAAGATTAGCTCTCTGATTTGTTCTGCAAAGACAGTTCTCCCTGCCTGGAAGGTAATACATCCAGATTGGTTTCAGATATATTCGAGAAATCATCATTTCCCTCAGCAATACTAGCACTTAGTGTGACTTGTTTGAGAAATCTGGCGAATATAAAAGTTTATGTTCATTCATAACACTGCCTAAAAGTAAAGGGGAAGAACAAATGTATTTAGGACCCCTAGATCAGTATGTGGCACAAAAGAGGGCTTCCCATTTCTAAATACACACCAAGCAGTTCTTATAAAATGAAGACATAGGGGAAGTATGTAATTTGTTCTTCAAAGCGGAACACCTTGAGACAGAAAGGAAATCCTGGGGCACCTGGGTGGCTCCGTCATTAAGCATCCGCTTTTGGCTCAGGTCATGATCCCGGGGTCCTGGGATCGAGCCCCACATCGGGCTTCCTGCTCCGCGGGAAGCCTGCTTCTCCCTCTCCCACTCCCCCTGCTTGTGTTGCCTCTCTCGCTGTGTCTCTGTCAAATAAATAAATAAATAATCTTTAAAAAAAAAAAAAAAGAAAGGAAATCCTGTCCATAATTACAGGAGGATGGTAAGCATAAACTGGGGCTGTCTAGAAAGCTGAGGCTTGTGCCCCAACTAATGGTAGAATTTTGTCTATAGATTCTTATCTGGTTTCCTGTTCTATTCAACCAATCACAGAGGTTCTTCTCATTAGATAGAAGCAAACCTAATGGATCTATTTGGCATCTTCATCTGGTCTCTAAGCATGTATTCACATATTACAGAACCTAACCACTTTGACCATAACAGGTTTACAAAGAAATACAAACGTCTTATAGGCCAGTAAGAGAACCACTGATGATTTTGAGAGACGTAAAGAGGTCTTTACCTAGAACAAAACAAAACAAGTGTTTTTAACCTCTTTATATAATTCAAGCCCAAATACTGTGCTTCAGGCTTAGGTCTTGACCCATGCATGCTCTTCTCAGGATTTAGGGAGATACCTGAGCTTTCACAAAGGACTCTGATACTAGCTCCATCACGAAGTTTTGATTATACTTATTTTTGTATATCATACATTTCTGTTTTTAATTTCTTCATTGTCACAACGAGATGTAACAGAAATAATTTTTAAACAAGTTCCAGGGATATTTTTGAGTAGACCTGGAGTTCACAAAATGGAGTAAGTTTATCCTCTTCCGTTTATGGAAATCTACTATCGTTTTCTGTGTGTGTGAACACATTTACTTTTTAGATTCTTTAGGTATCTGTGTATTTAAATTATGTCCTTCACATTACTGTCCCTAGTGGTGGCCATGGAAGTGCATGCCACCATCATAACCTTCATCCCTGCACACATTCCCCCAGGCTTTTTCCATCTACTGACAGAACACAGAGGGCTATTAAACCTCGACCATTCCCACCTGTGGGATTCCTCTAAATGCGGCACCTTTGGCTTGGTGACTGCTCATCTGCCTATGGCCAGAGAAACTCCTTAAACCATTTTTTTTTTAATCCCCCTCGCCTTTCACAGAAATAGAATTGTGTCACAGTCTGACAGCCCTCCCTGAAGACTCCTGCATACCCCTCTCGTAATTTTCATAGACATCTTACCAATAAACCCTGTATAACTTTAATTCCTTCTTGGTTTGTGCCTCTTGGATGATCAGAACTGATACTTAACAGAAAGAGGGAGGGAGGGAGGGGGAGAGAGAGAAAGAGAGAGAGATCCCTGGAAAACATTGTATTGCTTTATGAGCATGTGAGTTTTATTTACATAAATGATATATTGTTATAAATTAGTTTTAGAATACTTTAATTTTTCCCCTGAATATTATGTTTTTGGAAAAGATTAATCTCTTTTCATCTTTTTTTCTGACCAATATGAAATATTCTACCATAGGGATATATCACAGTTTGCTTTTCATTCCCCTTTTCATGAATCCCTAAGCTGTTTCTGGTCTTTGCTAACATAAAACACGTTGCTCTAAAGATTCTAGGTAGTTTTCTTCCTGTTAACAGGTGAAAGAGCTTTTCTGGGCTATTTGGGATGCTGTTTTGTAATTAACTGTACAAATAACTGATTGTAATCCCCATAAACACTACAAACAGGTTTCCCAAATTGTTAAAACTCCCACCAACATGCCAGGGGTCCTCTTTGCCCATATCCTTATTATCATTTGCCATTATTTTTTCCCCTCAATTTTTGCTACTCTGATGAGTGATATATCAAATTGCATCTCTCTGATTATTAGTAAAGCTGAGAATCTATTTGTAAATACATTAGTCATTTGGAATATCTTTTCTGTGAGCTACTTATTCACTTTATCATTTGTTTTCAACTGGATTTCCTATCATTTTAGACTTATACTTTCACATTTAAGTGTCTCCTTTTAAGTTAGTCTTTTTGAATATGTTAGTGTGTGCCTGTCCTGTGTACCCATGTCATTTTGAGGTTGCTTGCTGTTACCAGTTTATTAAGGTATAAGTGGCATACAATATTTTGCACATATATAAAATGTATAATTTGGCAAGACTGACATATGTATACCCCCATGAAACCACCACTATAATCAATATGATAAATACAGGCAACTCCCCTAAAAGGTTCCTTGTGACTGTCATTCTTTGCCCCCACCTATTTCTGCCAGTCTTTACTCCTTTTACAGGCAGCAAATGTCCTACTTTCTTTTTATCCTACATATCATGATAGGTTATCCTACATATCCTACAATCATGATAGGTTAGTTTGCACATTCTTGCCTTTTATGTTAATGAATCATACAACATGTACTTTATTTGGTTGGCTTGTCTCTCTCAACAGAATTATTTCAAGATTCATCCATGATGTAGTATCTACCAATGAGTCATGCCTTCTTATTTCCAAGCATTTCATTTCTTTGTATATACCAGAGCTTGTTTTTCCATTCACTTGTTAATGGACATTGAGGTTGTTAACCAGTTTTTTTTGCTGTCTCCAATAAAGCTTCTCTAAGCATTTCTGTTTAACTCTGTGTATGGAATACACTTTCATTTATCTTGGGTAAATACCAACGACTGAAATGGCTGTGTCATGTATTAAGTGTATGTCTAATTTTTTAAGAACCTGACAAACTACCATTTTACATTCCCAACAGCAGCGTATGAAACTTAGTAACTCTGCTTACACCCCAACACTTCGTATGATCAGCTTTTTAAATTGTAGCCTTTCTAATCAGTATGTATCTCATTTTGGTTTTAATTTACATTTCCCTAATGACTAATAATGTTGAGCATAATTCATGTGATTATTGGCCATCTGCATATCTTTTTTGATGAAATGCCTTTTCAAATTTTTTATCCATCTTTATTGGGTTATTTGTTTTCTTATTATTGAGTTTTGAGAATGCTTTGTGTATTCCAGAGACAAGTTCTTAATCAGATTTGTAAATATTTTTATCATTTCTTTTTTTATCACCACTAGTTCACATTCCAAGTTCATTTTATCCTCTCTCTTTTTTAATTCCTTTATATATTTCTCATAATTCCTTCCTGAGGAAATTATTATATTGCTTAATGTTGTTAATTTTGTTGACTATAGAGGAGTATGTTTATTCCATTTCTTAGAATAATATTTCATCTAGGGTACATCCTCTAGGTCTGTTTTTACTTTTTTTTGTTTTGTTTTAAAGTATATCTCTACATAGGTTTAATTTATTTTATTTTCATGCATTTATTTTATGCATTTTTTAAGAAATTGGGGAATACCTATTCAGTTTTGCCACTTGCCTAAAAATTAAGTGAGATGGACATTCATGATTGCTGACTTAACCAAGAGATTCATTTTTTTTTAATGTAATCTCAGAGCATTTGATCAAAAATTATGCTTTGACATGTTATATAGACATACGGATCAATGAAAAAGAAAGAGTTCAGGAGACCCAGTTATATGATTAATCGATTTCAATAAAGATGCCATGATGATTCAATGGAAAATAATTTTTTTCACCATAAACTGCTGGAACAGTTAGACAGTCTAAAATTTTTTGAAGGAAAAAAGAAGACAAATAAATAAAAAGACAAACCTCTGACCTATCTTGCTCTACTCACCATACACAAACATGACCTGGTATTAGATTATAGACCAAAATGTAAATCTTACTATTAACGGCATCTAGAAGATAATACGTAGAGAAACTTTGGGTCAGGCAAAGGTTTTTTGTTTTTGTTTTTTTAATTTGACAGAAACTAAATATAAAGTGTAAAATTTAAAAAGCAGTGTTGAACTTTATCAAAATTAAGAAAAAGATCTTTAAAAGACACTTAAAAAGGTAAGGCACAAATGAGAGAAAATATTTTCAAAACACATTTGAAGAAGTACTGTTCAATGAATATATAAAGAATATATAATTATATATCTAAATATATTTGTAATATACAAACTTTTTTATAATATAAATAAACTATATAAAGAATACACAAAGAACTCCTAAATTAATGATGAGAAGAAGAACAAGTCAATAACAAATCGGCAAAAAGTATGAGCAAATGCTTCCCCCCAAGAAAGAGATGGCAAATAAGCCCATGGAAAAAATGTTCAACATCAATAGTCATTAGGGAAATGCAAATTAAATTCACAATGAGATTGCATGCACATTTACTAGAAAGGCTGGGATTAAAAAATAAAATGAAACAGGCAATACAAAGTGTTGGCAAGGATGTGACACGATTGGAACTCTCACATGCTGCTGGAAGAATGCAAAATGTGTTCAACAATAAAAAAGAACCCACCACTGATATATCCTACAACATGAAAGAAGTCCAAAAACCTCAGGAACGAAGCCAGAACTCAAAAAAAAAAAAAAAAAACCTACAGACTGAATGTTTCCATTTATTTGATATTTTGGAAACTGCAAAGGGTAGGAACAGATATCAGAGCATCAGTTGCCAAGGACTGGGAATGAAGTGAAGGAAGGGGGGTAAGCTTGGGAGGTAGAGGAAAGACTTTCTATCTTAATTATGTGGGTGATTATATAACTGATTGGATTCCTCAAACCTTATGGAGCTGTACAAAAAAAAAAAAAATAGATGAGTTTTACTGATGTAAATACACATCAGTAAGCCTGAATTAATAAAAATGTATGTTTGACAGTTGCTCCAGGAGCAGGTTCTTCCTCACCCCTTGACGTACCTTACTTCATGTTCTTAAATCATATTTTTACTTATTTACCTTGTTTATTGGTCAGTCTCCCTACTAGAATGCAAGCTTCTCAGGGACACTCCTTGTTGTTCATGATGATATACCTGGTGTGTAGAGTAGTACATGATACCCAGGAGGTGCTCCTGGGTTGTGTTTGGTTCAATAAATTAGCACTTTAGATTTGAATTTTCTCTGTTCAATTTTTTTTATCAATAACTACAAAAATGGTAGCGATTTTTTCTTCTGCTTCCAACTTTCAACTCCAGAATTAAAAGAAAAAGTAATAAATAAAATGAGTTACTTTTCCAGGATGGGGTGGGGATCTCTTCTTCAGCCTCGCCCCTCCTGTCACACTTTATCTGTAGTCAAATATATTCTAAATGCCTATCTTTCCAGTAAGACATAACTTCTAGGCCCTCATGCGAACTCTGACTTTTAGAGAAACCAACAGTTTTAGAGACCTGAGAAATGTGTTTTCAAGATTCCATTTTCTCATTTGAATAATTGCCTGTTATTACCGACTCTATAGGCTTGTGGTAAGGATTCACTAAAACAGGTAAATAATGAGCCAGATTCAATGATTGGCCAGGAAGTATTATTCAATACATCTTTCTTCAAAAAATATTCAATATATATTCTCTACTTTCAAAACTGGATCTTCTGGACTACTACTACCACTACTACTACTACTAGTAATAATGCCCTTAAATGTTAGAAGAGGAAATTCAGAATGCTTTCTGTGCTTTTCTAAACACAAAGTCTGATGTTATCTCCTCTGGTGTAATCAGATATTGAGAACAATTTTCTGTAATCAATTAATTTATTTTTTCCTATATTATTCTTATATTTTTATTCTTACATCATTAATGATTCCTTTTTATAAAAATAATCTATCTCCACCTAAACACTTCCACCGCTTACTTCATGTTCTAAGCTCCTAAAGGGCAAGAACCCTGCATTATATTTCTATGGATCTTTTTTTTGTGTGTTATGTTAATCACCATACATTACATCATTAGTTTTTGATGTAGTGTTCCATGATTCATTATTTGCATATAACACCCAGTGCTCCGTGCAGAACGTGCCCTCTTTAATACCCATCACCAGACTAACCCATCCCCCACACCCCTCCCCTCTAGAACCCTCAGTTTGTTTTTCAGAGTCCATCATCTCTTATGGTTCATCTCCCCCTCTGATTTACCCCCCTTCATTCTTCCCCTCCTGCTATCATCTTATTATTTTTTTTTAACATATAATGTATTATTTGTTTCAGAGGTACAGATCTGTGATTCAACAGTCTTGCACAATTCACAGTGCTCACCATAGCACATACCCTCCCCAATGTCTATCACCCAGCCACCCTATCCCTCCCACCTCCCACCCCCCACCACTCCAGCAAACCTCAGTTTGATTCCTGAGATTAAGAATTCCTCATGTCAGTGAGGTCATATGATACATGTCTTTCTCTGATTGACTTATTTCGCTCAGCATAACACTCTCCAGTTCCATCCACGTCATTGCAAATGGGAAGATCTCATTCCTTTTGATGGCTGCATAATATATATATATATGTATATATATATATATATATATATATATATATATATACCACATCTTCTTTATCCATTCATCTGTCGATGGACATCTTGGCTCTTTCCGAGTTTGGCTATTGTGGACATTGCTGCTATAAACATTGGGGTGCACGTACTCCTTCAGATCCCTACATTTGTATCTTTGGGGTAAATACCCAGTAGTGCAATTGCTGGGTCGTATGGTAGCTCTATTTTCAACTTTTTGAGGAACCTCCATACTGTTTTCCAGAGTGGCTGCACCAGCTTGCATTCCCACCAACAGTGTAGGAGGGTTCCCCTTTCTCTGCATCCCCGCTAACATCTGTCATTTCCTGACTTGTTAATTTTAGCCATTCTGACTGGTATGAGGTGATATCTCATTGAGGTTTTGATTTGGATTTCCCTGATGCTGAGCAATGTTGAGCACTTTTCATGTGTCTGTTGGCCATTTGGATGTCTTCTTTGGAAAAATGTCTGTTCATGTCTTCTGCCCATTTCTTGATTGGATCATTTGTTCTTCGGGTGTTGAGTTTGATAAGTTCTTTATAGATTTTGGATACTAGCCCTTTGTCTGATATGTCATTTGCAAATATCTTCTCCCATTCTGTTGGCCGTCTTTTGGTTTTGTTGACTGTTTCTTTTGCTGTGCAAAAGCTTCTTATCTTGATGAAGTCCCAATAGTTCATCTTTGCCCTTGCTTCCCTTGCCTTTGGCAATGTTTCTAGGAAGAAGTTGCTGTGGCTGAGGTCGAAGAGGTTGCTGCCTGTGTTCTCCTTTAGGATTTTGATGGACTCCTGTCTCACATTGAGGTCTTTCAACCATTTGGAGTCTATTTTTGTGTGTGGTGTAAGGAAATGGTCCAGTTTCATTCTTCTGCATGTGGCTGTCCAATTTTCCCAACACCATTTGTTGAAGAGACTGTCTTTGTTCCATTGGACATTCTTTCCTGCTTTGTCGAAGATTAGTTGACCATAGAGTTGAGGGTCCATTTCTGGGCTCTCTATTCTGTTCCATTGATCTATGTGTCTGTTTTTGTGCCAGTACCATACTGTCTTGATGATGACAGCTTTGTAGTAGAGCTGGAAGTCCGGAATTGTGATGCCGCCAGCTTTGCTTTTCTTTTTCAACATTCCTCTGGCTATTCGGGGTCTTTTCTGGTTCCATACAAATTTTAGGATTATTTGTTCCATTTCTTTGAAAAAAGTGGATGGTATATTGATGGGGATTGCATTGAATGTGTAGATTGCTCTAGGTAGCATTGACATCTTCACAATATTTGTTCTTCCAATCCATGAGCATGGAACATTTTTCCATTTCTTGTGTCTTCCTCAATTTCTTTCATGAGTGTTTTATAGTTTTCTGAGTACAGATTCTTTGCCTCTTTGGTTAGATTTATTACTAGGTATCTTATGGTTTTGGGTGAAATTGTAAATGGGATTGACTCCTTAATTTCTCTTTTCTGTCTTGTTGTTAGTATATAGAAATGCCACTGATCTCTGTGCATTGATTTTATATCCTGCCACTTTATTGAATTCCTGTACGAGTTCTAGCAGTTTTGGGGTGGAGTCTTTTGGGTTTTCCACATAAAGTATCGTATCATCTGCAAAGAGTGAGAGTTTGACTTCTTCTTTGCCGATTTGGATGCCTTTGATTTCTTTTTGTTGTCTGATTGCTGTGGCTAGGACTTCTAATACTATGTTGAATAGCAGTGTTGATAGTGGACATCCATGCCGTGTTCCTGACCTTAGGGGGAAAGCTCTCAGTTTTTCCCCATTGAGAATGATATTCGCTGTAGGTTTTTCATAGATGGCTTTTATGCTTTGAGGTATGTACCCTCTATGCCTATACTCTGAAGAGTTTTGATCAAGAAAGGATGCTGTACTTTGTCAAATGCTTTTTCTGCATCTATTGAGAGGATCATATGATTCTTGTTTTTTATTTTATTAATGTATTGTATCACATTGATTTGTGGATGATGAACCAACCTTGCAGCCCAGGGATAAATCCCACTTGGTCGTGGTGAATAATCCTTTTAATGTACTGTTGGATCCTATTGGCTAGTGTTTTGGTGAGAATTTTTGCATCCATGTTCATCAAGGATATTGGTCTGTAATTCTCCTTTTGGATAGGGTCTTTGTCTGGTTTTGGGATCAAGGTAATGGTGGCCTCATAAAATGAGTTTGGAAGTTTTCCTTCCATTTCTATTTTTTGGAATAGTTTCAGAAGAATAGGTATTAATTCTTCTTCAGATGTTTGGTAGAATTCCCCTGGGAAACCATCTGGCCCTGGGCTTTTGTTTGTTGGGAGATTTTTGATGACTGCTTCAATTTTTAATGGTTATAGGTCTGTTCAGGTTTTCTGTTTCTTCCTGGTTCAGTTTTGGTAGTTGATACATCTCTAGGAATGCATCCTTTTCTTCCAGATTATTTAATTTGTTGGCATTGCTTTGCTCATAATAGGTTCTTATAATTGTTTGTATTTCTTTGGTATTGGTTATGATCTCTCCTCTTTCATTCATGATTTTGTTGATTTGGGTCCTTTCTCTTTTCTTTTTGATAAGTCTGGCCAGGGGTTTATCAATCTTGTTAATTCTTTCAAAGAACCAGCTCCTAGTTTCGTTGATCTGTTCTACTGTTCTTTTGGTTTCTATTTCATTGATTTCTGGTCTGATCTTTATTATTTCTCTTCTCCTGCTGGGTTTAGGCTTTATTTGCTGTTCTTTCTCCAGCTCCTTTAGGTGTAGGGTTAGGTTGTGTACTTGAGACCTTTCTTGTTTCTTGAGAAAGGCTTGTATTGCTATATACTTTCCTCTTAGGACTGCCTTTGCTGTATCCCAAAGATTTTGAATAGTTGTGTTTTCGTTTTCATTGGTTTCCATGAATTTTTTAATTCTTCTTTAATTTCCTGGTTGACCCATTCATTCTTCAGTAGGATGCTCTTTAGCCTCCATGTATTTGAGTTCTTTCCGACTTTCCTCTTGTGATTGAGTTCTAGTTTCAAAGCATTGTGGTCTGAAAATATGCAGGGGATGATCCCAATCTTCTGGTACCGGTTGAGACCTGATTTATGACCTAGGATGTGATCTATTCTGGAGAATGTTCCATGGGCACTAGAGAAGAATGTGTATTCCGTTGCTTTGGGATGGAATGTTCTGAATATGTCTGTGAGGTCCATTTGGTCCAGTGTGTCATTTAAAGTCTTTATTTCCTTGTTGATCTTTTGCTTAGACGATCTGTCCATTTCAGTGAGGGGGGTGTTAAAGTCCCCCACTATTATTGTATTGTTGTCAATGTGTTTCTTTGCTTTTGTTATTAATTGCCTTATATAATTGGCTGCTCCCATGTTAGGGGCATAGATATTTACAATTGTTAGATCTTCCTCTTGGATAGACCCTTTAAGTAGGATATAGTGTCCTTCCTCATCTCTTATTACAGTCTTTGGTTTAAAATCTAATTTGTCTGATATAAAGATTGCCACACCAGCTTTCTTTTGGTGTCCATTAGCATGGTAAATGGTTTTCCACTCCCTCACTTTCAATCTGGGGGTGACTTTGGGTCTAAAATGAGTCTCTTGCAGACAGCATATCGATGGGTCTTGTTTTTTAATCCAATCTGATAGCCTGTGTCTTTTGATTGGGGCATTTAGCACATTTACATTCAGGGTAACTATTGAAAGATAGGAATTTAGTGCCATTTTCTGTAAAGTGACTGTTACTGTATATTGTCTATGTTCCTTTCTGGTCTATGTTGCTTTTAGGCTCTCTCTTTGCTTAGAGGACCTCTCAATATTTCTTGTAGGGCTGGTTTCGTGTTTGCAAATTCCTTTAGTTTTTGTTTGTCCTGGAAGATTTTTATCTCTCCTTCTATTTTCAGTGACAGCCTAGCTGGATATAATATTCTTGGCTGCATATTTTTCTCATTTAGTGCTCTGAATATATCCTGCCAGTCCTTTCTGGCCTGCCAGGTCTCTGTGGATAGGTCTGTTGCCAATCTAATGTTTCTACCATTGTAGGTTACATATCTCTTCTCCCGAGCTGCTCTCAGGATTTTCTCTTTGTCTCCGAGACTCCTCTAAGTTTTACTATTAGATGTCGGGGTGTTGACCTATTTTCATTTATTTTGAGAAGGGTTCTCTGTGCCTCCTGGATTTTGATGCCTGTTTCCTTACCCAAATTAGGGAAGTTCTCTGCTATAATTTGCTCCAATATACCTTCTGCCCCTCTCTCTCTTTCTTCTTCTTCTGGGATCCCAATTATTCTAGTGGTGTCTCATCTTATGGTATCGTTTCTCTCTCGAATTCTGCCCTCGTGATCCAGTAGTTGTTTATCTCTCTTTTTCTCAGCTTCTTTATTTTCCATCATTTGGTCTTCTATATCACTACTTCCCTCTTCTGCCTCATTTATCCTAGTAGTTAGAGCCTCCGTTTTTGATTGCACCTCATTAATAGCCTTTTTGATTTCGACTTGGTTAGATTTTAGTTCTTTTATTTCTCCAAAAGGGTTTCTCTAATAACTTCCATGTTTTTCTCAAGCCCAGCTAGTATCTTTAAAATCATCATTCTGAACTCTAGTTCTGAGATCATACTAATGTCCGTATTGAGTAGGTCCCTGGCAGTCGGTACTGCCTCTTGTTCTTTTGGTTGAGGTGATTTTTTTCCATCTTGTCATTTTGTCCAGAGGAGAATAGATGAATGAGAGAACAAACTGCTAACAGGGTAACACCGTCCCCAGAAAGTATACACTAAACAAATCAGAAAAGACCTGAAACCAGAGGAAAAGAAAGGGAAAGAAAGAAAACAGAAAAAGAAAAAAGAAAACAAAAAAAGAAAAAGATAAAAACAAACAAAAAGAAAACAAACGAAACAAAAAACAGAATATGATCAAATATGGTCAGGCTGGTGCATAGATCAGTGCCACACACACCAGATTTTGGGTGTATTTTGGTCTGTTAGAAGAAAGTGCCCCCCAAAATTTTAAAGAAAGAAAAACTTATATATATACAAAAATAAGGGTTAATACGATGAAGGGATGGAATATGACTGTAAAGATGAAAATTATAAAAGATTTTATAAAAGGAATTGATAAGAAGTTGGTTGACAAAAGAAAGAAGAAAATTTAAAGAAAAAAAGAAAAAAAAAGGGAGAGAATGTGATCATGCAGGAGACTAGAACAAAGCCATACACTAGAGATTTAGGGTATATTTTGATCTATTAGAAGAAACTGTATCTCAAAATTTTAAAGAGAGAACAACCTTTATATATATAACAAAAATAAGGGTAACTACTATGAAGGGATAGAATATGGCTCTAAAAATGAAAATAAAAAATATTTTTTTAAAAAAGGGATTGATAAGATGTTGGTTGAAAAAGGGGAAAAGAAAAATTCGGAAAAAAAAAAGACATTTAAGAAAAAATTAACTTTGAAAGACTAAAGAATCATGGTAAAAAAGCCATGGATTCTATGTGCAGTATTCCCCTAGCTCTGGAGTTCTGCCATTCTCATTGATCAGTAAACTTGGTCTTGGCCGGCTGTTCTCGCTGATCTTCTGGCGGAGGGGCCTGTTGCCGTGGTTCCCAAATGTCTTTGCCGGAGGTGGAATTGCCCCATCCTTGCCGGTAGGGGCTAAGTAATCTGCTCAGGTTTGCTCTCGGAAGCTTTTGTTCTCTGCAAGCTTTCGGTACAGCTTTGGAGGACAAGAGTGAAAATGGTGGCCTCCCAATCTCCACCCCAGAGGAACCGAGAACTCGGGGTCCCGCTCATCAGTGTGCCCCCCGAGAAAAGCAGTCCGTCACTCCCATCTCCCCGGTCTCCGGCCGCACTCCATGCTCACCCGGCCTGTGACCGAGCATTTCTATCTCTGGCACCCGACCCCGGGTGGAGTCTCCAAACCCAGCAGATCCCTGTGGTGCGCTCCCACGCCGCTCCTCCCGGGGGAGGAAGGGGAGTCTCCCCGGATCTGCTGCTTGTTGGATCCCTTCTGGAGGAGCAGTGGCCCGACTGTGCCGCGGATCACGGTTTATGACAACCCCGAGCTGAGAGCCTGCTCTTCGGCTCTGTCTCTGCAGCCGGCTTTCCCGCTCTGATACCTGGGAGCTGTGCCACACTCAGGCACCCCTAGTATTCTGTGACCCCGAGGGTCCTGAGACCACACTGTCCCAGAGAGGATTCCACCCCCCGCTTAGCCACTGGAGCGACATCCCTCAGCAGAGCAGACTTCTAAAAGTTCCGATTTTGTGCTCCGTGGCTCTATCACTTGCCAGAAGCGGCCATGGGAGGCCCCCTCCCCCGCTGTCTGTCCTCCCGAATATCACCTCGGATTCACTTCTCCGCATGTCCTACCTTCCAGAAAGTGGTCGCTTTTCTGTTCAGAGAGTTGTTGCTATTCTTTTCTTCGATCTCCTGTTGAGTTTGTAGGTGTTCAGAATGGTTTGATCCCTATCCAGCTGAATTCCTGGGACCAGACAAAATCCAGGTTTCCTACTCCTCCGCCATCTTGCTCCGCCCCCCCTATTTCTATGGATCTTGACCTTAATACTGTGCATATGGTAGGTTCTCTGTAAACATGTTGACTTGTTAACTAAGCTTTGGGGAAGAGCTCAGTTATACATTCAGAAATTGATGATCACAAGAGGATGATATTAACAAACAAACAAACAAACAAACAAAAACACTCTCACTCCTTTCAAAGTTTACTTCAAAATTTGTCTGGATTAATTCATTTCTAAGATCACTTAGTAAGCATATCCAGAAAGTTTCTTCTTTAGTCAATATAATGTGTAAGTCCCCTTGACACTGTGGACAATTATTCATGCAGTGCAGACAGGTCGGCCTGTTATTGGAAAGGGCAGCTAGCTCATTTTTCTTTCTTGCTTAGTCTAATGCTACTTTGACTTAGAGAATGAGAAATGGTCTTTTACAAAGAATGAAGCACTGTATATCCCCCGAAGCTCTACTATTGAAAAGTCCAAAGATGGAAGGAAAAAAATGGAAATAAATTTTATCATCTTTCCTTCCTTTTCACTGTCCTCAGCTCTGTCTCTTTTGTTTTTGTTGCTTGTTTGTTTGTTTGTTTTTAAAGTTACCCTGGATCTGATTATAAAATACTAAATTTCCAGAAGGCAGAACCTGAAAATTATGGTTGAATTTTATTTTCAAAATAAAATATTTTTCAAAATTCTAGATCAACATGTATGATCAGTAATTAATTATCTTTGCATTGCTTCTAGGAGTCCTATTATGCTAGGAATAACTGCTGTAGCCATTATCCTCGTCTTCAAATGTCAGGTAAGGGTTTAAAAAGATGAGCATAAAATGTATCTCAGCCAAGCACCTGGCAAGTAGCATTATTCAATAAATACCTGTGCTTACTATTCAAACCTGTTCCCCTGCTTTGTCTCCTAGATGTCCTTCCTCAAATTCATATACAATCAGTACTCAAGTCATGTAATTTTGCAGTCTACTTTTATGTCTACCCATTTGAGAAGCTAAATATACAAAAACGGTAAAGACAGACCATATTTGACAACAGAACTCTGAATGACATCTTTGCATTAACCACTCCAGATAGCCAGACCACAACTTCTGTAGATACCAGCCCAAGGAGCCAAACTGAAACCTTGTAGCAATCAGCCAAGAAAGTTAAGGATTTGCCAACCTCCCTAATGTTTGTCCCAGTTTCCAACTCAGGACTAAGGAGAGAAAGCCACATATGCTCTTCAATCCAATCACATAGAATGCTCCTTCTTGCTAGCCTGCCTCCAACTTCCTATGCCAGCAATTTCTAATTAGAGCATACCTGAAGCTTTCCATGTTTTTTTTTTTCACTATAAAGATTTCTCATTTCTTTTATATCTGTGTGTGTCTGCCAAATGTTAGTGATAATGGCTAAAGCTCTGTGACAACAAACTGTGAATAGATTTTCTTTGTTTACATTTTGGTGGTCTTCATTTATTTCCACACACTTTTCATTTGAACTTTGTCATAACTTTTTATTTATTTTATTTCATTTTTTAATTATTTAAATTCTGGTTATTTATCATACATGTAATATTAGTTTCTGGTGTACATAATAGTCCACATGTTTATACATTACACAATACTCACCACAAAGGTGGCTAGCTAGCATCCGCCCCAAATGTCACTATCACAATACCATTGACTATATTCCTTCTGCTGTGCCTTTTATTACCATGACTTATTCATTCCAATAGTTGGAAGCCTGTACCTCCCACTCCCCTTCACCGATTTTGTCCATCCTCCCACCCCTCCCTTCTGGCAACCATCAATTTGTTCTCTGTATTTAGGAGTCTTTCTGCTTTTTGTTTGTTTATTCATTTGTATTTTAGGTTCAACATATGAGTGAAATCATATGGTATTTGTCTTTCTGAGTCTGACTTATTTCACTTAACATAATTCCCTCTAGGTCCATCCATGTTGTCAAAAATGACACGATCTTACCCTTTGTTTTGGCTGTGTAATATTCCTTTATGTGTGTGTCTGTTTGTGTACCAAATCTTCTGTATCCATTCATCTATTGATGGACACTTGAGTTGCTATTGTAAATAATGCTACAGTAAACACAAGGGTGCATATATCTTTTTGAATTTGAACTTTGAATATTATGGTAACCTCTTATTGTTTTCATCTCCTATTTTTATTCATTCTTCTTGATTCTTACATCATCCTGTCCTTGAAGCAAACGTCTACATTTTCATCAGTTTGATATTTCGGTACTTAATGCAATAGTGTCAGTCTCTACTTAAATGTTTCCTGATATTCCTACGTTCCTAAAAAGCAAATACAGAATGTTTCATGTGACCATAAGACTCCATGATTTAGTGTCAGCTTAGTTTCCTTTTTTACCATTTCCATTTCCAACAACACTGAACTGTTTAAAATTTCATGTTTATGCCAAAATGAGCCAGTGTCTCCACTCCTTTTCAATTGCTAAATGTTTTGCTTCAAATGATTTCTCTTGATTTTCCACTAAACATACTAACTCATTCTTTCATTCTCAGATTAATTATCACCTTTGATAATCTTAAGCATTTTCTCCAAGCAGATTTAACCCCCATATATGGTCTAGTTATAGAAAATGCCACATAATGTTGTAGTGGCTGTTTAGATAGTTGCTTTTTTTCTAGATGTCAAGATTGTTAAAAGAGATTTCCTTTTCTTTGACTTTTATATTCCCAGGCTAGGATAATTGATAGGTGCTCTGAAAATGTTAGTCTGAAAATGTTTAGTTAATTAAGGTATTCAATCTTCAGTGTTCGATAGAAGCAACTGCTCTTTCCTTTTGCTTATTTCTAAATGAGTTTAGATTTATCTTTATACGGAGAACTATATTATAAGTTGCTCCTTTTTAAGCACACAAATGGAAAGGGACAGAAACACATAATCTAAGTTTACTACACATTTTGACCACAACCAAATTTTCTAATATCCTGATACATATCATGAAAGACTAAGGAAGATGAGTCATATTTCTGTCTTTTAACATATAACTTCCTGTGGCTCCCAAAATAATAGAAGGAGTGGTGTTGGTTTATTTGTTTTTTGCTTTTTGTTTTTGTTTTTGTTTTTTGCAATGAACCACAATCCTTTGGTAAGATTTTTTTTATCATGTTGTAGATTTATTCCAAAACTGTTTTCACAGGGGAATGCCTTGCACTTCATTATGCTGAATTTAAAAGCAGTTAGCATGTTATGACAAAGTACTCCAAAACTGTTTGAGCACAAGTGTCATTAAAATTTGCAAACGGAATGCTGAGTCTTTAGAGATATGGATGAACCATCTCTTCAGATTTCAAGAAGGTTCTGTTCCCTTAATAAAAAGGCAAAATGTGCAAATAATTTTTTTTAAAAGAGCAATGTGCATATGTTTGCTCTTTCAAAACACATACTGGCTTTTCACTCAAATAATGTAGAAAAGAACTAAAGGCAGACTTGTTGATTTATAAATACCTATACAATATATAGGACAATCTATCTGGCAGGTAGAGGGATATTACAGTTTGAGGCTTGAAATAAAGTTTTCAGTTAAAACATAAAGATTGGTTTGTTCAGGCAGAGAGGTATATTTGAAACTTTTGATGTGGTCACCAGAAGACAGTGTAGAGATGGTGTGGAGGGCACAAAAAGTTGGCCAATTGCTTTAGGAAGGGTGGTCAGTGAAGGCTTTTTGAGGAAATGGTGTTTGAATTGAGATCTGCATGACAAGGAGCCTCCTTTATATACATTTAAGGGAAACATATCAAGCAGAAGGAATAGTTAATGCAAAAGTCTATTAAAGGATGAACCTAGCAGTTTCAAGGACTGATATGACTGGAGGAGATGAATAGGATTTCCACCTGAGGTCAGAGAGGCAACAGACTCAGATTGCACAGGACTTCATAAGCCATGCTACATATTTATATTTAATTTAATTTCAATAGATCACTTTGGGGGGCTTCTAGCAGAGAAGTAGAAATATTTGATTGACCTTTATTTTATTATTATTACTATTTTAATGATCAAACTGGCTGCAGCTAGGTTGCAAATGAACAGTAGGGGAAGATAAGTGCCTCCTTGAGACTCATTATTCAGAAGCTGTGTTGTCCAGAGCAGGGCTGATAGCAGTGGAAAATGTAGTAAACAGTGATATTTGCAATAAGTGTGACATACTTAACTAAATGTTGGAGAAACAAAAATGAAATAGATAGTCAATTACTTGAAACGTGTATAGGCTATTGGAAATTAATAGTGTGATGACTGCTGTAATTAAAGGAATGTAATTATATATATATTTTAAAGTTGTATTTGAGAGCTAGACTGTTAAAGTTTCAAATCCATGTCCTGCCATTTATTTTATTTTATTATTTTTTATTTTTTTATTTTTTAAAGATTTTATTTATTTGACAGAGAGAGACACAGCGAGAGAGGGAACACAAGCAGAGGGAGTGGGAGAGGGAGAAGCAGGCTTCCCGCTGAGCAGAGAGCCCGATGCGGGGCTCGATCCCAGGACCCTGGGATCATGACCTGAGCCGAAGGCAGACGCTTAATGACTGAGCCACCCAGGCGCCCCCATGTCCTGCCATTTATTAAAAATGATATATCATATTAAATAACTTTTGTTTCTCTGAGACATTCTTTAGTTTATAAGAAATATACAAGATTAAATATTTTAAGACATCAATTCTTTCTAACCTGATGTAGAAATAAGAAAATACTAATCAAAATCACAGCAAGCTATATTTTAGATACTAAAAAACTTATTCTAAAGTTTATATGAAAACACCAAAGACCTTGAATAGACAACACAGTAAGAAGAAGGAGGAGGAGGAAAGGATGAAGGAAGAGGAAGAGAAGATGAGGAAGAATAGGAGGAGGAAGGGGAGGAGGAGGATGATGAAAGAAGGAAAAAAGGGAAGATGAGAGTGGACTCACATTACCCAATTTCAAGGCTTACTCTAGAGCTACAGTAATGAAGACACCATGGTATTGGTGGAAGAATAGACACATAGATCAATGGAATAGAATCGAGAACCCAGAAATAGACACACAAATATAATTGAGTTTGACAAAGGATCAAAGACAATTCAATGGAGTATTGAAAATCATGCTGGAATAATTGGAAGTCCATATGAAAAATATATGCACATATAGATAAATCAACATAAACATAGACCTGACACCACAAAAAGTAACTGAAAATGGTTGATAAATCTAAAAATAGAACACTAAATATAAAATATCCAGAGGATAACATGGAATGTATTATGTGACTTTGGAATTGGTGATGAACTTTTATATAGAATACCAAAATCTTGAAACATGAAAGAAAAAAATGATGAATCCGAATTTATTAAAATGTAAAACTCCTCTTCTGCAAAAGACACTGTAAAGAGAATGAAGAAACAAGCTACATACTAGGAGAAAATATGTGAAAAACACATATTTGAAAAATGACTTCTGTCCAAATTATGCACAAAGCTATTAATACTGCACAAAAGGAAAACAATTTGAAACTGACGGCAAAAATTATGAATCAACATCTTACGAAAGAAGATATACCAATATTAAATATGCATATAAAAGAGGATTGGCATCATCTGTTATTAAGGAATTTCAAATTAAACAACAGTGAGGTAACACTACACACTTAGAAGGCTAAGATCCAAAACATCACAAGATCCAACTGCAGATAAAAATACAGAACAACAAGGACTTTTCATTGATTGCTAGTGAGAATGCAAAATGCTACTCCTACTTTGGAAAACTGTTTATCAGTTTCTCATAAAAACTAACCATAGTCTTGCCATACACACTAACAATCACACACTCCTAAGTATTTACCCAGCTGATTTGAAACTCTGTCCACCCAAAAATCTACACATAAATGTTTATAGCAGCTTTTTCTTTTTTTAAATAATTTTTTTTAATTTTTTTATTGTTATGTTAATCCCCATACATTACATCATTAGTTTTAGATATAGTGTTCCATGATTCATTGTTTGTGCATAACACCCAGTGCTCCATGCAGAACGTGCCCTCCTCAATACCCATCACCAGGCTAACCCATCCTTCCAACCCCCTCCCCTCTAGAACCCTCAGTTTGTTTTTCAGAGTCCATCGTCTCTCATGGTTCTTCTCCCCCTCCGATTTCCCCCCCTTCACTCTTCCCCTTCTGCTACATTCTTCTTCTTCTTTTTTTCTTTCTTAACATATATTGCATTATTTGTTTCATAGGTACAGATCTGAGATTCAACAGTCTTGCACAATTCACAGCGCTTACCAGAGCACATACCCTCCCCAGTGTCCATCACCCAGTCACCCCATCCCTCCCACCCCACCCCCCACTCCAGCAACCCTCAGTTTGTTTCCTGAGATTAAGAATTCCTCATATCAGTGAGGTCATATGATACATGTCTTTCTCTGTTTGACTTATTTCACTCAGCATAATACCCTCCAGTTCCATCCACGTCATTGCAAATGGCAAGATCTCATTCCTTTTGATGGCTGCATAATATTCCATTGTATATATATACCACATCTTCTTTATCCATTCATCTGTTGATGGACATCTTGGCTCTTTCCACAGTTTGGCTATTGTGGACATTGCTGCTTGTTTATAGCAGCTTTATTCATAATTGAAAAAAAATAATTTAAGATGAGATGTCCTTCAATAGGTGCATAGGTAAACAAACTGTGAAACATCCATACAGTAGAGTATTATTTAGCAATAAAAAGAAAGAAACTATCAAGCCATGAAAAGACATAGATGAATCTTAAATGCATAGTACTAAATGAAAGAAATCAGTCTAAAAGCTGCGTGCTGTATGAGTCCAATTATATGACATTCTAAAAAAGGCAACACTACAATGATAGCGTATTAGTCTCTTGTGGCTACCATAACAAATTACCACAAATTTTGTTGCTTAAAATGACAGAAATTTGTTCTCTCAATTTTGGAGGCCAGAAGTCTGAAATCAAGGTTTTGGCAGGGCTTCACTTCTTCCAACGGCACTATGGGACGATCTATTCTTTGCCTCTTCCAACATTTGGAAGCCTCTGGCTTCCAGTATCAGCTCCAGATATCCCTTGATGGGTAAACATGTCACCCCAATCTTTGCCTCAGTGATCACATTGCTTCTTCTTAGCTGTGTCTTCCTGCTGTTTGTTTTATATAAGGACACTTGTCATTGGATTTGGTGCCCACTTGTATCATTCAGGATAATCTCCTAATCTTTAAATCTTTAAATTAATTACATCTGCTAAACCCCATTTTGCAAATATGGCAGCATTCAACCCACTACAGATGGTAATGTTGCCAGTGGCTCAGGGAGGGGTGGAGAAGTGAGTGGGTGGCTAAAGCATGGGTGAATTTTTAGAGCTGTAAAACTATTTTATGATACTCAATTGGTAGATACAAAACACTATGTATGTGTCAAAAATCCATAAAACTTTATACCACAAAGAGTGAAACTTAATTTACGCAAATTATAAAGAATCATTTTGGAGGTCAGAGAATTCCTGGATGGAATGGAAAATGTGACAAATCAATTGAGCTTTATTACAAATTCAGGAAACAATTCATTAAAGGAGGTGGGGAAAATGTTGCTGACCTAAGTAACTTTGGAAACGAGTATAGTCTGTAAAATTAAAGGCATGTGGAACTGTACATAGCAGTGCGCTCTAGTTGATAGAGTTGTTTCACATGCACATATGGGTTAACAATGCGGATACCACTATGTGTATACTGGAGTTAAACAATTATGTAAATGGATTGTGGATTGTGAGAGACAGGCTTCTCACTGTTGCTGTGGGACATTTATAGATGAGCAAGGAGAAGAGGTTCAACTGAACCATGTGACAATAGATTAGAGTTGGAGATATCAGTCAGGCCAGGATCACCTGAAGCTGTTTAGGGACCCAAAGACTCAAAATAAGAACTCTTTTCTAAAATGTTTAATGTTTCCTTAAACATTTTAAACTCCTTAAACACAAGGAATATATATATATATGTGTGTGTGTGTGTGTGTGTGATATATACATATATATATTAAGAAAAGTCCTGGTATATGGAATAAACAATGTAGGAACTTTCTATTATTATTATTATTATTATTATTAATCATATACTTGTTATTGTTATTTAAATCTGTGTTGCAAGGGCTTATTAAGCAGCTGATACTTTTCTACTTAAGTTTAATAAATGTGGTGGTGGACAGCAACGAATGTAGCTAATTCATTGCTCTCCATAAAGCTGTGATGGGACTTTACAAAATAAGTTTAACGAGTTGGAAACTTCAAATCTCATCTGTGGAGTAGGTTTCTTCCTACTGTGCTAAAGCTGAAAGACTCCAGTAAATAATTTCTCTCTGAGCATAGATGATGGGAGAATGATAGAGGGCATTTTATAAACTCAGAAGATTTCTATTATTTCAAGAAACAGTATTTTTGGAAATTTGACAAAATGTCTTTTACACAAAGAAAAAGCAGTTGCCTTTGGTAAGGCAAAGTGTTAATTAGCTCAGAGATCCTATAGACTGGAAATATGAGATGTGGGTATGGTATTTTATACCTCGGATGCATGTTAAGTGACTTACATCAGAGTACCTAAAACAGTTAAATTTTTGTTCCCTGGACCAAAGAAATTCATGAATGCAAGTAGGATCTGTGAAACACCCAGAATATGAAGTATATAGGAAGGTTTGTTTTTATTTAGGTATAGCAGGCAGATGATCATAATTATCATAATCATAATAAATTATGTTTGCATGTCCTAAAAATTCTAGAAATAGTGTCTCAGATGAATCTATTTTTTCAAGCTTAAAAATCATTAACTTGCCTTCTCTTTTAATTATCCACCTTAGAAAGACCAGCAAGTATACAGCAGTTAATATAAACAAACATATTATAGAAAGGACTGGAATCCCAACAAAATAAGTGGCATTTGTACCGCAAATCAGCTCATTGTACCAAGTATAGTTTTTATACAATATACACACATGTTTTAAATGTGACACAGACAGGGAAGCAGAGACAGAGATGGAGACAGAGCAGCTAATTGGTAGTGGCTATGAAGGGAAAATATAACTTTTAAGATGAAGATTCAAGTGTCATGTTTATAGTTAATATAACCTCCCCTCTCTCATAATTATCAAATCAGACTGTTCCTAATAGACACACACATACACTCACATGCACAAACACAGACATATATACCCATAAAGAAATTTTCATAACCTCTCCCCTCCCTACAGCAAAGGAATACTTTCACACACTATTACTTTGCTGTGTATTAACATGTCATTTTCAGGTGTTCCATTGCTTATCTAAATGTACATTTAAACATACAATAAGTAAATTTACAAATATGGCTACCTCTACAGGAAAGTTGTGAGAATTACCAGACCTATTTGTTGGATGTGAAAATCCTTTGAAAAGGATATGTTATTATATTCGGTTAATTTTCCTTAAACACAAGGAGCAATGGGTCATTTTAAACCTGGGTGTATTTTTTATATTTTGGTGATCATGACCACTCTGAAAAATTGATGAAGCCATGAGTCCTCTCTCTGGCTATCTGAGTACATTACACATAACCCCTCACACACACACTATATATATATAAACATTTAGCATGTTTATGGATCACCTGAAGCTGTTTAGGAGCCCAAAGACTCAAAATAAGAACTCTTTTCTAAAATGTTTCAACTGCCTAAAACTTCTAGGTCAGTGGAATATGGATGAGATGCAAAGAGATTCATCCTGGATTCAGATATTCCCCACCTTGACCTTAGCTTTGAACACTCCTATTCAAAGGGCAATTTCAAATGCAAAGTTTTATTGCAGGATCACAGCTTGATCAATAATTTCTCAGCCTCCAAATTCACTAACATTTTTGTGAGGAGTGTTGTGTTTCTCTTGACTGCTATCAATTCTTGGGCACTAAAAAATTCACACAGGGCAGTTGACTTCAACATCTTCAGAAACACAAGGAGCGGGTTCCTTACAAGCTATCTGTCTTTTTGAAAATACAGTGTATTCAACTAAGAGTTATTTCTTGTGACTGACTCAACTGCTATCCTTTTGTTTCATCAGCATTTTTTTTTTCTGAAGTTACATGTGGTAGTCTGCAGACTGTCATGTTGACTCTTGTCATGTGTAACAAAGAACTCAGTAGAAACCACTTAAAGATTTACAAAGCATTTTTAGAGCATTTTATCCTCTGATTAGATTTGCATGCATTCACATTTTGATTGTCCCAAATGTAATTAGTTTTTTCTGTTTACCAATTATCTGGGAAGATTTGCCAAATGTATCTTGACGGTGTTCTGACAGGAACTTACAGCAGTTACAAATTGTTTGCAATAAGTTCATTTACACCATAGTGTAATTCTATGCTACATGAAGAATTAACACTATTTATTCATGAGATAGTAGAAACACTCTAAGGGATTTCTGTCAAAGAGAATTGGATCATTATTTGTTGGAATGAACAAGTCATTAGGAAATACAACACATAAATCTCAACCAAGAAAAAAATTCTTCCTTTCTAATTTCATCTCTGTAACTTTCAACCTAAGATATTTTTTATCAATGCAAAGCCAAGAATGAGCAAATCAGTTCTTAAAAATTCACAGTAGTGGTGAAAAAATTATGCTAATGTTTCAGAAAATGTGTATACGGAGTTTTAAAAGGTGGTGTAAGGATATGCAATATTTAAATGAAATCATGAAACCACATGGTAAACTCATCATCATCCTCTTCACTTTCTATTTGATATAGAACATGCTGACAAACAATTAGTTTAAAATTAAGCAAAAGCTCTTTGCTAAGTTTGATGGTTACCATGTTTCTTAGTAGAAAATATTTTTTAGTTTTAAAATATATTGTACTTACAATAATTGAATAGTAGACACTTATTTTTATGTCAACAAACTATATGATTAAACAGAATGAGTGACAGCAAAATTTGGTACTCATATAAGGAGATATGATGAAAGAGTGAAATGTGAATTGCCAGTAAACTTATTAAAATGTTCAAATGCATCAGGAACCAACAAAATGCAAATGACTTCAACAAAGAAATGCCCTTTTCACCTATGAAATTGGAAAAGGTCAAAATAATGATTAAATGATAGATAATTATTACCTACCTATCTGTAGATCTAACTCTTGATCTGTCTTAACAGAGAGAGACCAGGAAATATATAAGATACCAGCCAAATAGAGAAGCTAGTTTTTAAGTAAAACTATTCTATAGTTTTCTATATAAATATACTTTGGTATTAGTGCCCTTCTCTCACTCTAAAAAGCACTTCGGTATGAGTGACTCATATGAATTATCCAAAAAAAGAGTCTTCAATGATTTTAATGTGAAAATGACTCACTGAGAGGCTAAGAAGATGAGCAGAGGCATCAAGCATCTCCAGGGGTTAGGTTTGAATGTGTTGTGCCAAGGAATAGGTCATTAGGTAAAACTTCCATGTTTTATTTGGAACCCCTGAGAACAATAACCCAAGAGGATAGTCAAACTTGAAAAAAGTATAGCCCTTGGGGAGATAGTCTTTGAGACACTAGTCTGTTGTCTTCCCAGTGTTGGCCTCAATAAATTTCTTTCTTGTTTCACCACCAAAAAAAAAAAAAAAGTATAATCCTCACAAGCAGTGAAGTATATATTCAACACATCCATTTGATTAAGATAATCAGTATTGCTAGTGCCTCTAGCCACCTGCAAGAAGCTAACATAAATCTTCCAAGAGAGAATCCCAAGCCTAGCATAATTTTTAATTTTTTTCACACATAATGTATGACATACTATTTAAAAGGCATATGATGAGACATTATTTGTAATGAAAATCTAAAAGTAACAACTCTCACAATGAAACCATAAAAATTATTAGAGATGTCAAAATAAATCACATTAATAACTTCAAATTTTTTTTAAAAAAAGAGAAAGTATGCCATCAGAGAATGGGAAGCTATATAGCAAATGGAAACTCCAGAATTAAAAAATATATTAATTAATATTAAGAAATTATTGGAGGGGTTGGCAGTAAATTAGATACAATTAAATAGAAAATAAGAAGAACAGAGGTGCCTGGGTTGCTCAAGTCGGTTGAGCACCCAACTCTTGGTTTTGGCTCAGGTCATGATCTCATGGGTCATGGGATTGAGCCCTACCTCGGGCTCTGTGCTCATCAGGGAGCCTACTTGAGATTCTTTCCCTCTCCCTTCCCCTCTTCCCCTCCACCCACTCACACGTGTGCTCTCTCTCTCACTCTCTCTAAAGTAAGTAAATAAATCTTTAAAAATTAAAAAAATTAGGGGCAGCTGGGTGCTCAGTCAGTTAGAGTCTGCCTTCAGTTCAGGTCATGATCCTGGGGTCCCAGGATCGAGCCCTGAGGCATGCTCCCTGCTCAGCGGGGAGTCTGCTTCTCCCTCTGCTCCTCCCCCTGCTTGTGCTCTCTGTCACTCTCTCTTTCTCAAATAAATAAATAAAATCTTAAAAAAAAGAAAATTAGAAGAGCAGAAGACATATGACAGGAAAATAGGCAGAATTATGTAGGAGGGATAAAAGGATAGAAAATGAAAAAAGAGCATGGCACAGAAAGGACAGAGTAAAACATAAAACATGTTCACTGGAGTTACAGAGGGAGAGGAGAAATATAAGGAATAGTTTATATTCCTTATATAAGAGATATAAGAAATATATCTAAAAATGTTAATAATAAAGCCTTAAAACAAGCATAAAATTTATTTCAGAGGAATAACAATGAGACCAGAGGGTGTGAAGCCATAATTAATGGAATAATATCTTCCAGCTTTTGGGGGTGGGGTCAAGCTCAAATTCTAGACAAAGTAAAAAAAATAAAAAAAGTTTTTTAAATAGTTGGAATAAAACATTGCAAAACCAGTAAAACGTAGGTACTTTGACATAAGAAGACATGCAATGAAAGAAATTCTAATGAGCTGGCATAAAAGAGAAAGAATTTAAATAAAAATTTTTTAAAAAGAGAGAAGGCAATTATTGCATATGGAAATTAGATAGGATTAAAAAAAGACCTATAAACATGGATAAATATAAAAGATTATTGGCTGTAAAAACCAATATATATATCCATTCCAGAGGAAATGAAAATATATGCATTAAATTAACATAACAGAAAACAATACATATGACTGATAAATGTTGCTAACATTTTCTAAAGCCATTTTATTGTCTTGGAAGTGTTAGAAGTCCTAATTTGTATAGACTTTGATGGATCAATGATTAAGAATGTAATCTCCAGAGAAAACACTAAAATAAAAAGTAAAATAATGTATAACTACCAACCTAATAGAGGTATATAATCAGACAAATTCAAAAGCAGGTAGTAGGATAGAAGATTTGAATCCAACTGTGCAAATACACACATTAAATATAAATGGATAAAAATTTCTAATTAAAAGAAAAATTTTAGAATGATTTTTTAAAAATGTGTGCTGCTTAAAAGAGTCATATCTACATAAAATGAATACAAAATATTAAAGCATAAGAAAAGCAAATACATTATAGGCAAAATTAAACAAAAGAAATCTGGTGCTACTGTAATATTAGGAAAATTAAACTTTAAAGAAAGAAATATTGCAAGAGAAAAGAAATCATTTCATAATTTTTTTAAAGTTTTGCTGTATTAGGAAGATATAAAATTGTAGGGCGCCTGGGTGGCTCAGTGGTTAAGCGTCTGCCTTCCCCTCAGGTCATGATCCCAGAGTCTCGGGATCAAGTCCCACATTGGGTTCCCTGCTCGGTGGGGAGTCTGCTTCTCCCTCTGACCTTCACCCCACTTGTGCTCTCTCTCTCTCTCTCAAATAAATAAATAAAATCTTGAAAAAAAGATATAAAATTGTAGTTTTAAGCACCTAAAAAGTATCTCAAAATAAATGATACAAATATTGTCAGAAATAAAGAAGAAATACATGAATCTATAATTATTCTAGGAAATGTTTATAAATATACTCAGTATTTAGCATATTAAGTAGACAATATTACATTACTAATATAAAATATAAAATCTTATCAACCCACTTAGTCATCTGATATTTATTAAAACTGCAAAATATAGTTAGGTATTAAGTTCTCATGGAACATTTCCATGTAGGTAGTGTCTGCTTTCTATATATTTGAGAGCATGGTTTTGACCATGTGGAAGTAGGGTAGGAATAAATAACAACAGAAAACTAGAAAATCCCCATGTGTAGTTTAAGCCAAAGAAGGAAAGATATTAAAGTTATAAATTACTTAAAGTAAATAAATATTAATTAAAATATGAAGTAAAGAATGTGTGATAAAACTCACATGGGAATTTGAGAGAAATATGCTATTAAGTAAGACAATATAAAGGAAAAAAGATTCCAAATGTATGAGATAAGCAACCATTTTAGGAAAATGTTAACTAAAGAAGAAAACTAAGAAAATATAAAATAGAAAGCAAAAACAGTAAACAGCATAAATTAGGCCAATTTTCTTTTCAAAATGCTAATAAAATTCATAAATTCCAAGCAAATTTGATGAACTTAAGAGAATGAGAGTGAGAGCAAAAGCAAGCAAGAGGAAGGAAAGTGGAAGTGAGAGAGAGGGACAGAGACAGAAAGATACAGATGGAGTGAGACAGAACAAAAGAGAGAGGAGAAGGCACACATGACCAATGTTGGGATTAAATAAAAGAGAGACCAAAACCAGATAGTGAAAAGATTTTGTGTCAATGAAGTTAAACATTAAAATGAATTATCTGGAAATATTTAGACAAATACAGTTAATCAATTGTATGTGGAATAATGTACACTACCAAACTGGAAACATTTTCTGGAAATACAGCTAACCAAAACTGACACTAGAAGAATTTGAAAATCTTAATACTCTCATTACTAGGAAAGGAAGTGAAACTGTAATTCAATAAAACTCCAAGTCCATAGGATTTCATCATAGAATTCTAATAATTGAACAATCATTCCCTGGAAAATTACAGGAAAATTTTAATCAAGAGCATAAGGGCAAATAGAAAGATACTCTCATGAATCTAAGTAGAAAATAAATGCAAAATAAATGCAAAATAAATGCAAAAGAAGTATATCAGGGAACTATGTTTTCCAGGAACCAAGTAACCACTATCCACAAGAGTGGTCATCTACTGATGATATTGTCATTTGGACTTCTGCTATTGCACATTCCCTACTGTATTGTAGGACCTCATATCTCTGGATGCTTGCTACTGTGTCAAGGGGCTCCTCAATCTATAACATCTTTGTTAGCTGTAAAATTCCTGAGGAGAAGCATCTAGTTGACCACATTTTTGATATTTGCAGAAGCTGTAGTTTGCAGATGTATAAAAATAAATAAACATGGGACTCTGATCTTAACTTTTACTTATCTTGGAATGCCACATAAATAAAAAGTATATTTAGATGCTGACACAAAAAGGAACAAATATCCCTTTAGCTGTCCAACATCTATATGAATCCATGTTATACTTTGGACCTTGCTCCAACACACACACACACACACACACACACACACACACACACACACAATGTTTCCACTTTATATAATGCAACTATTCCTTTTAAAACTAAAAATGCACTCACTCTTCTCAAAGGAATAAACCAAATTTTTATAAGTTACTGCATGCAATCTAGATTCAGAATTTCTAGATCACATATAATCCTCTTTAAGTTCTATCATTCTTATATTCTGAAAATTATAGAACAATTGTGTAATCAATTATAAAATTAACCACCAAAATATATAAAATATTGAAGGAGACAGAGTGACAAGGATAATGCATTAATATATATGAATATACACATTACACACTCTATCAACTTTATTATTAAGAACATGTTTCAAATTAAGCATCTGTGAGCACAGAGACTTTGAGCATGTTGAATCATTAGGATCATAAATGCAAAGTGGAAGAGATACAGCCTGGACAAGCTGAAGAGCCCTCACTGGCATGGGGCTCTCTACAAAGCTGGCCACTTAGGGGGTGATTCAGGAAATGCATTGGGAACAATTCCTTAAAATGTGATATATATTTCCTCCAAAATCAGTCAGGAGGCCTTTTAGTGATTGAGAGCACAACTTTACAGCATCTTTATTCACTCCCTTAGAAGGAAGAACCTGGCATGTTCCAGATCTTTAGCCATTTAGAAAATTCTCTCACTATTTCCTATAATCCCATTCTTAAAATATAGTATCATTATGGGGCACCTGGATGGCTCAGTCAGTTAAGCATCCCACTCTTGATTTCATCTCAGATCATGATCTCAGGGTTGTGAGATGGAGTCCTATGTAGGGCTCTGAGCTCAACCAGGAGTCTGCTTGAGATTCTCTCTCCCTAATAAATAAATAAATTAAAAAAAATATATATATATAGTATCATTATATAGTGATTTATTTTGTTGACCAGTTAAATGTTGAAATTCCTTGATATCTGAATTGTGTTAAAGAATTTGGTTTGTCCATGGCTTTGCACAGTTTGTGGACTACACAAAGGCACTGAGCTAAGGGAAAGAGGGCAAACTGAAATCCAGTCTGCTCTCACCTCACTCAGCTCTGTGACCTGGAATTGGGCTGCATCTGCCCATAGGAAGGCTCACAAAAATATGTCTTTTATCAAATTTGTGCATCTCCCCTCAGAGAGCAGATTTTTCTAACTGTACTTCCCAATGTGCAATTTTTCCTAATTTGTCCACACAAAGACGCTTTTTTTCCCCTCTAATTGAGAGAAAAAGTAGTGCTTTAAAGAGTGGTGGTAACTCTGAAAAAAAAAAAAAAAAGAGTGGTGGTAACTCTGGATAGAGGGTGAGTAATCCTGAAGCAAGTGATACAGTTTTACTGCTGGGCTTGCTGGGTGAAAGCAATCTTGTGCTTTTTTATCTTATTGCAATAGAGAAAAAGTAGTTGTCAGGTCAATAGCTGCTTGCCAGCTAAATTGATTTGTTCCTATAATAAGACCATATCTGGAAGAACAGCTGCATTGGAATGATGATTAAACTTAAGATATTCCACTGTGTTTCTCCAAGAGACATTTATCTTTTGCATCAGCCAAGATGAAACTTAAATGGGAATGTGATAAGCACCACCATTCCTGATTCTTTAAAGTTTTGACATTGACTCTATATCTGAAGTTACCCCAGGATTTGCTTTTACTTTTGATTTTAATTGTATTTTTCACCCATAATAGTCCTTACTTGGTGTGTCAGTGAGCTGTTGTGGTAATTCTGCCAGGTCTTAAGGATACATGTTCAGATTACACATTCTGTTTTACCAATCCTATCATGAGGAAGATTAGGTCAGATCTCCTTTCATCATCTTGAACTTGGTTTCCCAATAATTGGTATTAGCCAAAGGATGATGAACATAGGAAATGTTACACAATTGGGTAAATATAAACATTCATTATTTTTTCTTTACAATATATATATATTTTTAAACAAAAAAAGAGGGCATTTTCTTCTATAATTTATAAGGTACATGCATGTAATATCTATAATGATAGGATAAAGCAAACCTATGGCTATGGGCCAAATCCAGCCTACAGTTTCTAAATGTATAGCCCTCAAGCTCTAAATTGCCCCCCCTTTTTTTTACATTTTAAAAGTTTATAAAAACAAAACAAAAGCAGAATATGCAATGGAAGCCATTTATAGCCTGCAGTCCAGAAAATTTGCAATCTGAGCAATTACATTAAAAGATTTGACTTTTTTATAACTGAGTGATATTCCATTGTATACACACACACACACACACACACACACACACAGTATCTTCTTCATCCATTCATCAGTTGATAGACACACTTGGGCTGGTTCCATAATTTAGCTGTTATAGATAATGCTTCTGTAAACATTGGTGTGCATGTATCCCTTTGAATTAGTATTTTTGTATTCGTGGGTAAATACCTAGTAGTGTAATAGCTGGATCATACAGTAGTTCTATTTTTAACTTTTTGAGGAACCTCCATATTGTTTTCTAGAGTGGCTGCCTCAGTCTGCCTTCCCACCAACAGTGCAAGAGGGTTCCCTTTCTCCACATCCTTACCAACACCTTTGTTTCTTGTTTTGTTGATTTTAGCCATTCTGACATGTATGAGGTGATATCTCATTTGCAATGACAGGGATGGATCTAGAGAGTATTATGCGAAGCGAAATATCAGTCAGGGAAAGACAAATACCAAATGATTTCATTCATATGTGGAATTTAAGAAACAAAATAAACGAGCAAAGGTGGAGGGGGAGAGAGAGAGAGGTAAACCAAGAAAAAGACTCTTAAATATAGAGAACAAACTGATGGTTACCAGAGGGGAAGTGGGTGGGGGAATGGGTTAAATAGGTGATGGGGATTAAGGAGTGCACCTGTCAGGAGCACTGGATGTTGGTATGGAAGTGTTGAATCACTATATTGTACACCTGAAACTAATATTATACTGTATTTTAAGTAACTGGAATTTAAATAAAAACCTAAATGGGTACCTGGGTGGCTCAGTCAGTTAAGTGTCAGACTTGATTTTGGTTCAGGTCATGATCTCAGGGTTGTGGAATCCAGCCGTGTTGGGCTCCATGCTGGGTGTGGAATCTGCTTAAGATTCATCAAAAACTAATGATGTATTGTATGGTGACTAACATAACATAATAAAATAAAATTTTAAAAAATAGAATTAAAAAATTAATCATAAAAAAAGATTCTCACTCTCTGCCCCTCCCCACTCTCTTTCTCTAAAATACATACATACATACATACATAAATACTTTAAAAAATGAAATGGGAGTGGGAGACATAGGTTTCCAGTTATAGAATAAATAAGTCACAGAAATAAAAGGTGCAGCATAGGAAATATAGTTAATGGTATTGTAATAGCATTGTATGGTGATGGATGTTAGCTACACTTGTGGTGAGCATAGTGGAACATATAAAGACGTTGAATCACTATGCTGTACCCCTGAAACTAATATAACATTGTGTGTCAACTCTACTCAAATAAAAAATAAAGTAAATAAGATAAAAATCCATTTGAAAAATGCAAAAAAAAAATTCTGACTTTGGCATACAGCTAATATGTGGCAGTGGTAATTTATTAGACTTAAATTGTGAAGATTTCAACATTTTAAATCAAGTGTTACATTAACCCTAGACTTAGACTGCAAAGTGAAGCATGCTTATTTCAACCTCTGGAGCAGTTACTTAAAATACATGAGATTAAAAAATACGTGAGCTAAAGTATCAATAGGTAATTTAATACAGGTGATGTACATAATTTAAAATATAATTCCAAATAAAATATTTAAATAATCTAAAGGAAAACAGAAAAGGAGAAATTAAAGAGACTGACAGAGACAAAATGGTAAAATTATAGACCTAAATCTAACTATGCAAATAATTACATTAAATATTAATGTACTATCTTCCTGATCTTGGGTTAGGCAGTAGTTGTTAGATATAACACTAATACCACAAGCCACATTTGGAAAATACATAAGTAGGACTTCAATATTAAAAATTGTTGCACTGCAAATTATACCATCAAGAAAGTGAAATATAATCCAAAGAATGGGAGAAAATATTTATAAATCATGAATCTCTTAAGTAGCTTCTGTTCAGAATATAAGGAACTCTTATTACTCAATATTAAAAAGACAAGTTATTCAATTTTTTAAAAAATAGACAAATTATTTGAGTAGATATTTCTCCAGAGAAGATAAATAAGTGGCCATAAGCTTATAAAATGATGCTCAATATCATTAATTATCATGGAAATGCAAACCAAAACTACAATGAGATGCCAGTTTACATTCATTAGGTTGGATATAAGAAAAGACAGAAAATAACAAGTATTGTTAATGATACAGAGAAATCAAAACCCTCACATATTGCTCATAAGGATGTAAAACAAAAATCAATTGCATTTAAAAAAATCAATTGCATTTTATATACTGGTAGCAAGTAGTTAAAATAAAATTTAGGGGTGTCTGGGTAACTCGGTTGGGCATCCAACTCTTGATCTCAGCTAAGGTCTTGATCTCAGGGTTGTGAGTTCAAGCACCATGTTGGGCACCACACTGGGCATGGAGCCTACTTAAAAAAACAACAAAAAAATTAAAAATTAAAATAAATAAAATTTAAATCAGTTTTATTTATAATAACATCAAAAGGCTTAAAATATTTAGGAACAAATTTAAGAAAAGATGAGGAAAAACTAAAATAAAACATAGCTGAGATAAATTTAACAAGATATAAGTAGAAATGTATACCATTTTCATTAACTGGAAAATTCGATATTAAGATATCATTTTATCTATTTTGCTTTATAGATTCAGTGTCATCCTAAAGAACCCCAAATTTTTCTTTAAATTTGATGGGATGATTAAAATAAATATTGAACTGCAAAGGAATTAGAATATACAAAGCAATTTTGAAAGAAGTAAAACAGTTTGAGGCCTTACATCCCTTAATTTCAGAATTAATGATAAAGCTACATAATCAAGACTGTAAGATTAAACCATAAATATTAGGGAAAGGAGGGGAGGGAGAAGGAGAGGGATCAATGTAACACAATGAAAAATCAAGTAACAGACACAAAATTATATAGTCATTTCATTTTCAACAAAGACACCAAGGTAACCCAATGGATTAAATTTTTTTTTCAAGAAATAATGCAAAAATAGTTGAATATCCATCACAGACAAAATGGAAAAATTAAAACTATGGAGAAGTGCAGAAGAATATAGTAACTTGCAGTGAGCCAGGTGTTTCTTATATAAGTCCCAGAAATCAGTAACTATGAAAGCAAAAGTATATGCATTAGAATGTATATATATGTAACTATATGTGAGTATATATTATACAGTCACAGAAGACTGATACACAGAATAATATACTCCTACAAATAAATAGTTAAAAGAAAAATGACTTATTAAAAAGGGACAAAGTATTTAACAGATACTTTGCAAAAGAAGATATTCTGTAAGTCATTAAGGAAATGAAAATTAAATTTACAACCCAACAAATAGATTGAAATAATGAAAAAGATTGACAATAAAATGTATTTGAAGATGTGGAACAACTGTAATACCATTTATTGTTTGTGGAAATGTAAAATAATACAATTACTTTATAAATATTATGACAGTGTCTTAGTTTCTTCTAAAACTGAACATACACTTAGCATATGTCACAGAAATTTCACTTCTAGGTATCCACTCATAAGAAATGAAACAAATATTTACGCAAAACTTGTGTATACTAATATTCATGAAAATTTCATTCAGAAGTGTCACAAAAAGAAAACAATTTCCATCAATAACATAATGAATAAACAAACTGGGGTATGTTCATGTAATGCAGGGCTATTCAGCAGCAAAAGGAAACAAACTACTGTTTCACACAAAAACAAGACTCAATATCAAAAGCATCTGTTGTGAAAAAAAATGCAAGAGAACATACTACATTTTACTTATATGGAGTTCTTCACCAGGCACAATTGATTAATGGTTGGGAAGGATTAAAAGAGAGGTTGTAGGATGAGGTTTAACTGGGAAAATGCATGGAGTCAATGTAATACCCTTTATGTTGATGTGCATCTGGGTTTCACAGATGTAAGCATTTGTCAAAACTCATCAAATGTACACTTAATATCTATGTATCTCATTGTATGCAAAATTTGTATCAAAAGAAAATCTGTAAAGAAATATTGGAATTTACCTAATGGATTACATATTATAATTTTTAGGTGGAAGTATACTGATGCCAGCAAATTACTTTGAAACACATCAAAAGCTACAATGTAATTTTGGATAAAGTGTTGGATGGATGGATGTATACATATATGACAAAGCAAGTGAAGTAATGTTAATGGTAGTTACAAGTGGTAAATATGTTGGCGTTTACTATAAAATACTTTCAGTTTTGCTATATGTTTGAAAATCTCATAATAAGATTTTGGGGAAATTGTTTTATAAGATTATTAGGTATTATGTAGATGAGCATGGTCAGATGAATTCTAGATAAAGAACCTAGCAGATGGAAAAGATAAAAGATTAGTCAATGAACTATGAATCTTATGATTAAATATTCTAGAACTTGGGTCATAAGCATGGAAATTGTTTAACTTTTGGTCCTCAGTGTATATATATACATATATATATATATATACATATACATACATGGAGATATTATTATTAATGTATCTAAGTTATTGTAAGCACTAAAAAACATAATGAACACGAAAGTATTTCTCACATAACATATCAATAATTGTTAGTTTAACAACAGGAGGAAAGGTCAAGAATAAACTATAAGAAATCCAGGTACTTTCTTTTAGCTGGATACACGGAACCAAGGGGAAAATGTGGAAGTAATACTAGGGGAATAGGCTAGGGAATGCAGTAGGCAGAATTCTAACATAGCCTCCAAAATTCCCCTCTCCTGGTGTATGTACCCTATATAGTCCACTTCCTCTGGGTATGGGCAGACAGTGAATATGATAGGATATCTCACCCTGATTAGGCTACTTTATATGGCAAAAATGAAAGGATTTCACAGATAACAATAAGGTCTCAAGAGATTGTATTGGGTGGGCCTGACTTAACCAGGTGAAATCCCTTGAAAGAGGAAATGGGCTTTCACTGAAGAGAGAGAATCTCTTGCTGGTGTTGAAGAAGTAAGTTGGCAAGTTGTAAAAGGTTCACATGCCTAGGATGTAAAGATGGACCTTAGGAGCTGAGAATGAGAGAATGACCTCCACCTGAGAGCCAGCAGGAAAACAAGGACCTGTCTCATAGTCACAAGGAAATGAATTCTGCCAATAATCTAGATTGGAAGATATTATTTCCCAAGTCAAGCCTCTTGTGGGACCCCAGACCCATTCAACAACTTGATTACAGCCTTGTGGGACCCTGAGCAGAAGATCCAGTTAAACTGTGCCTGGGCTTTGGACTCATGAAACTGACGTGATAAACTATGCTGCTTTTGCAGTAGCTAAGTTAGTAATCCTTTGTTATGCAGCAATAGAAAACAAATACAAGTAAAGTCATGCTTTTGAATGCCAAGCTAAATTATCTGAATGTTTAATGTTCAATAAGAAAAAGGAAGATCCTGACACCTTATATCAGAGGAGTAGCATGATCTGAGGCTTTCATTAGTAGGAAAATTAAGAAGACTGAATAAAAATCTGAATAGAAACCCTAATATCTCAGTTTCTTAACACAACAAAGGTTTATTTTTCATTGATATAATAGTCTGGTGTAAGCAGTTTTTTTAGCAACTCATGTCCAGTGTTACCTAAGAATCCTGGATAATCCTCCAATTCTGTCATCTTGGTGTTCTTTGTCTCCCTCAAGGAAAAGAAGAGAGATATCATGGAAAATTCATACCCTAGTTTTTTACTATGTCAGGCAATAAAGAATATGCATCACCTCTGCTCAAACCCATTGGCCGTAATGAGTCCTGTGTTCTCAGTTTATCTGCAAGGGTGACTGGGAAATGTACAGCCCATGGAATATGGGGTAAGCCCAAACTGTTTCTACCCAGAGAGGAGAAATTCAAAAAGGCGGAAGACAGTGTCAACTCCTTCAGAAAAAGAAAGATGAAAGATAACTAAAAATTAGCTATTGGGTTGCATTAGGAGCCTACCAATCATAACCCGCAGGGGAAATCCAGCCTGCTACCTGTATTTATGAATAAAGTTTTACTGGAATACAGCATGCTCTTTTTTTTCTTTAATGTGTTGTCTATGGTTGTGTCTGTGTTTCAGCCACAGAGTTTACTTGTTGTCAAGACTCTTTGTCTGGCAAAGACTAACATCTTTACTGCATGACTCTTTTCAGAAATAGTTTGACAACCCCAGGATTACATGATTAGAAAGTTAGTCATGATTTTTGAGTTGTGAGACTCAATAGGGAAAGAATGTTAGGTAGATAAGGAAGCAGGTTACTGAAGTAGATATAACTCCTTCTAGAAGTTTGCTGATGAAGAAAATAGAAAAACATGTTCTTGAGCTTCGCTACTCATTTACCTATTTATTTGTTGTTTCTTATATTTTATTTTGTCAAATATTTATTTTGTAAAACCTAAGGATGTTGTGATCCATGGTAAAACTCTGAAGATGCAGGTACATGGCAAGATAATTGAGGAAGTGAGTCTCTGGAGAAGTCAGGATAGGATGAGATTATAAATGTTAATGGAAGAACCAGCCCTGGTTATGTATGACAGCATTAAAATCCCCTTGAGACAAATTTAAAAAGAGAAGAAAGAGATAACTATATGGCATTTTTACAGATACTCTTTTTTTCTGACTTCAGATTTAATTTTGTATATATTAAAGTTGAACATTATAGTAATTAGAAAAAGCAAAAATGAATTTATCCCATAACTGTATCATATCCCCATGAACAACTGTTGACAAACAGCATCAGTGTCGTATTTTTCTGGGCATGCATTAACATGCATAATTTGTTTATTTTTAATACACATGGGATCATAAATATATATTTTGTTCTTTATTTGCTTTCTTTACTATGATTTGTCAATTATGTATAGAGCTCTCTTTTTTAATAGCTTCACACAGAAGACCTCTTCTATAGATACTCCAGGTTCTAAGTTACCAAATTATATGATGTGCTTTTATTTCTAATTTTAGTTATTTGGATACTGCAATTAGTTTGCCCATCTATAAGCACTTCTTATTAATAGTTCTATAGAAAAAAAATACCAGAAGTGGAATCCATACTAATTTTATTCTGAAAAGGAAATGTTGAAGGAATGTACATCAAATAGTGCCAGTATTATCCAGTAAGAAGCAAGCAAATTCATGAGCTGCCTGTAAGAGAAAATGGCTCTGTTCAGGACTTGAAGAGAATGGAGAAGCACTGGAACAGCTAATACTATAGGAACTAATCTTGCAGTATTTTTTTTTAATATTATAATATGATTTTATCCTTTTATCTCTAAGGCCTTATACAGCTTCTGGATGTTCCACAACTAACCATAAAGTGCACTTTTCATTGCCATGAAAATGCAATGGCTGACAGTAGAGCCAATCTTGCCATAGTCCTACCAGCCTTTTCTTGGTTCCTCTACCTGGATGCCATGTTAAGTTACTTTTAGAAAGCTCTTTGAAAAGAGGGATAGCACACCACAAATCTGAAAGTGTCTGATTTCTTCACATTGACCTGAATGGGAGAAGTATGAACTATTCAAAAGTCTATAGTTGGGATATTGGTAAAATGGACTCATGTTGCAAATGAAAATCTAGATACTTTTTGCAGTGTTCTCCTAGCCTGCATTACTGATTCATCTAAACATCAGAGCCAATTGTATTGATTGGACTTGCCAGTCTTTATAAAATAGACTGCCAACACTGAAATTGTTCTCACAGTAAAAAAAATATATACGTATATATATACATATATATATATGTTAAATGTTAAAATTTAGCCTAATGCTAGATATTTTTAATAGCCTTTGCTTTGTACGTTTGTTCAGTGGATGTGCTTTGAGTCTATGGTGTGCCAGGACTAAGCTACTGTGCTTGGAATATAAGAAAGGGCAAGACAGGGGCCCTTGGGTGGCTCAGTCGTTAAGCGTCTGCCTTCGGCTCAGGTCAGGATCCCAGGGTCCTGGGATCAAGCCCCGCATCGGGCTCTCTGCTCAGTGGGAAGCCTGCTTCTCCCTCTGCCACTCCCCCTGCTTGTGTTCCCTCTCTCGCTGTGCCTCTCTCTGTCCAATAAATAAATAAATAAAATCTTTAAGGAAAGGGCAAGACAGAGCCTCTGTTTTCATGAAATGTTCAACCTAGTGAGGGGAAAGACAGGAGGTTAAAACATGTTATCATGGAGGAAGTCAGGGTGCCACAGGGTTCACAGAAAGTTAAAAAAGTCATTTGAAAAGATAAGTTGGAACAAAGTGAAAGAAAGCACAGGTCGCTGGTAGAGCTGGGATATATTTCAGGAGAACTGGATACTAGGATTTGGAGGGGATCCTGTGAAGGGAAGATGAGCTATGTAGAACAAAAATATCATGACAAAAATATGACAGAATATGACTTACTTTCACTTTATTTCTTCATGCAGATAAGGTACATATGTCTAATTCTGTATTTGGAGAAATTAGCGGATTTAATTTAAATTTTAAACAATATATCTTGAATTTGAAATTAGCAAAGAATTTATCCAAATTCTCCAGGGATGATAAAAATCAGTATGAGCATTTTTACATATATTTGGCATTCACAGGCAAATACATCAATATAATTTAGTTTTTATTCAGAGATCCAAGGTGTCAAGAGAGAAAATGACAAAATGAATTACAAATCAACTGGCTTTCTTTTCTAATGTCTTTGTTTAGAGAAAAACCTCCTTGTTATTTTCGAAGAACACACAACACAAAATCCAAAACTAATTAGGTACAGTTCATTGCCATTTCTAAACCAACAGTAAAGTTACCAATAACATTAATTAGCATAAAGAATTTGTTTGATTCCTATTGTTAGCTCCAAGTACTAAATCGGTTCCTATTTATACCTTTCGGATTTGTTAGGTGATGGGTTGAGTGAAATCTTATGAAACAAAAGACTTACCAGCTGTATATTTTAAATATGCAGAGGCTTGACAGGCTTGACTATTGTATATACAGGGACAACGTATAGAAAGATTGCTAACCCATTATGTAGTCATGATGATCTGCTTTACTACCACATTTTCCACCACAATGCAATTACATTCAGACCACTATTTAATCACATTTATCTATCTACTGTTAAACTGGGCATGACACAGTCAGCGCTGCAGAATCTTATAGCTGGATCTCAGCTTGCTCGTGGAGTTTGGGAATTGCAGAAAATGTTGAAAGCAATCATTTCTGTGAATTAATGAGGTACTCAGATCATCGGCACTCTCATCTCCACTGAACAGATGCAAAAATGGCAAAGGGATAATTGTTTTAAATTTTGTTGTGCATTGTGTTAAAATCATAGTCTACAAGCACCAACCTGAAAGGCTAAAGAAATATGTTAAGAAGTCTAATACATGGCAGAATTAAAAATTTAACTCTTTGATGTGCACACGTAAACCATTGAGATTGTTTCCACTAGGTTTTTAATGCAAAATAAAATGGTTTTGATTATTATGAAAATAAACATATGTATTCAACATTTATTTATAGTTGACCAAAAATGTATTGAGTGGCCACTCAATGGAAAACACTGTACTAGGCCCTGGGAATGCAAAAATAAATAACTTTTGAGGCAATTAAAATCTGGTCTGTACAGACCTACTTATTTTCCTCATAATTTTTTATAAGCTTTATGTGTATGTATTTGTTTAGTATTTCATAGTCTTCTCCCTTGCAGGCTCTATTTGTTTTTGTTTTGTTTTGTTTTTTGTTTTTGTTTTTGTTTTGGTAGGGTGGGGGAGGCAGTGCTTAAAGCAACAGAAATGTATTGTTTCACAGTTCTAGAGACTTGAAGTCCAAAATTAAGGTGTTGACTGTGCTAAACTCCTTCTGAAGTTTCTAGAGGAGGATCCTTCATTGTCTCTTCCCACCTCTGGTGGTTGAATCATTCCAGTCTCTTCCTCCATCTTTTTCTCTTATATCTGTGGCTCTATGTACAAATGTCTCTCTTCTTATGGGAACACCAGTCATACTAAATTTGGGAACACTGTAATCTAGTATGACCTCATCTTTATGCCTTCAGAGACCCTATTTCCAAATAAGCTCACATTCTGAGGTTCTGGTTGGGCCTGAACTTTTGGAGGACACTATTCTACCTAGTATACTTGCCATAGAAGAAATGACAACAGCATGTATTAGAAGTCATCCTATTGCAATAAACTTTGGGGACTCAGAGAGGTGACTTTTTTTTTTTTTTTTAAGATTTTATTTATTTGACAGAGAGAGACACAGCGAGAGAGGGAACACAAGCAGGGGGAGTGGGAGAGGGAGAAGCAGGCTTCCCACGGTGCAGGGAGCCCGATGTGGGGCTCGATCCCAGGACCCTGGGATCATGACCTGAGCCGAAGGCAGACGCTTAACAACTGAGCCACCCAGGCGCCCCGGGAGGTGACTCTTAAACAATGGGCAATTCTCTTTCAGCATGAACTGAAAGAGAGGGTCAGGTACTGTTCTTATGGGAAGGGTAACCAGATCCTCACTACAAATCCAGTTTGAAGAAAGGCTCTATATTAATGCACGCTCTATTTTGTTCACCAAGCATACCTAACAGTGAGTAGATTCTCAAATATATTTGATAAAGAAGGAAGGGAGGGAGGGAGGGAAGGAAGGAAAGAAGGAGGGAATGAAGGAAAGAAGGAAGGAAGGAAGGGAGGGAGGGAGGAAGGAAGGGAGGGAGGGAGGGAGGAAGGAAGGAAGGAAGGAAGGATGGACCTGTTCAGTGGGACTTTAAACTTTATTTATTTATTTTTTTTAAGATTTTATTTATTTATTTGACAGAGGGAGAGAGATAGCGAGAGCAGGAACACAAGCAGGGCGAGTGGGAGAGGGAGAAGTAGGCGTCCTGCTGAGCAGGAAGCCCAATTCGGGGCTTGATCCCAGGACCCTGGGATCATGACCTGAGCCAAAGGCAGACGCTTAAGGACTGAGCCACCCAGTCGCCCTGTTCAGTGGGATTTTGTTAGAATTTTCAAAGAGATATTTCCTGAAATCCAAGAGAATGTATAGAAACAACATCTAGCCTACTCTGGCAAAGGTTGAGAATGTTTTCCCAGGGAGATAAAGTGTTGAGATTTTACATGTATGAAAATATATTTATTTAACCATTACACTGCACAATTTTGCTAAGGATAAAATTCCAGGTTGGAGATAAATTTTCCTTATATTTAAAAAGATTTTGTTCCAGGGGTGCCTGGGTGGCTCAGTTGGTTAAGCGTCTGCCTTCGGCTCAGGTCATGACCCCAGGGTCCTGGGATCAAGTCCCACATCGGGCTCCCTGCTCAGCGGGGAATCTGCTTCTCCCTCTCTCCCTACTGCTGCTCTCTCTCTGTCAAATAAATAAAGATTTTGTTCCATTTTTTTTCTACCTTCCCATCTTGTTGTTAATAAGTACAAGATCATTCTGAAATTTAATTACTGGGTATGTATCAGTTTTTTTTTCTGAAAATATTTAGATCTTTGCTGCCAGGAACTTCCTAGATAAAAAGTGTTAGGATAAAGGAGTCCAAGATGGTGGACGAGTAGGACACCTTTGTTTCATCTGGTCCCAGGATTCAGCTAGATAGCTATCAAATCATTCTGAACACCTGTGAACTCAACCAGAGATCTAAGAAAAGAAGAGCAGCAACTCTACAAATAGAAAAGCAACCACTGTCTGCAAGGTAGGAGGTGCAGAGAAGTGAATCCAAGGCAATATATAGGAAGATAAACTGTGAGGGGAGGGAACTTCCATAAGCCAACTACGGAAAGTGATATGGCCCAGGAGCACAAAATCAGAACTTTTAGAAGTCTGTTCCAATGAGGGACGTCCCTGCCTGAAAGGTGCTCAAGTGGCAAAGCAGGGCAGAATCCTAGGTGGGACCGTGTGGTCTCAGGATCCTCCGGGTCATGGGACGATGAGGGATACCTGAGTACAGCAGAGTTCGCAGGCATCGGAACGGGAAAGACAAGTGCAATCAGTCAGCCCAGGAGTGGGCTCTCAGCTGGGGCTGCCGTAAACTGTGAACTGTGGCACAGTCAGGCAACTGCTCTCTGTCTGAACACGGGCCCAGTAAGCAGCAGAACTGGTGAGACCCAGGAGGAGTGGCCTGGGTGTGAGCCACAGGAGTCTGCAGGATTTGGAGACTCAAAATGGGGTTGCATGCCTGAGATAGAAATGCCCAGTCACAGGCTGGGTGAGCACGGAGTATGGACAGAGACAAGGGAGATAGGACTGCTTTTCCCTGAGGGCACACTGAGGAATGGGCCCTGAGCTTTTGGCTCCAGGGCTGGAGATTGGGAGGCCTCCATTTTCATTCTCATCCTCTAAAGTGGCGTAGAAAGCCTTCAGGGAACAAAAGCCACATGGAGCAATCCAGAGCCACTTACTTGGCCTGGCACCCTGGCAAGAGTGGTGCAAAGATACCTGAGAATCATCACAACAGGCCCTTCCCCCAGAAGATCAGCAAGAACATCTGGCCAAAACCAAGTTTACCAATCACACAGAACTGCAAGACTCCAGTGCTAGGGGAAAATAGTATATAGAATTCATGGGTTTTTTTTCCCCATGATTCTCTAGTCTTTCAATTTTAATTTTTTTCTCTTTCCTTTTTCAACCAATTTCTTATTTTATCTACTCTTTTTTTTAAAGATTTTATTTATTTATTTGACAGAGAGAGAGACAGCGAGAGAGGGAATACAAGCAGGGGAAGTGGGAGAGGGAAAAGCAGGCTTCCTGCTGAGCAGGGCCCCAGGATCATGACCTGAACCGAAGGCAGACACTTAATGACTGAGCCACCTAAGCACTGCTTATCTACTCTTTTTTTTAAGAATTTTTTTAATCTTTATTTTTCCATTTATTTTTTATCCTTTCATTGTATTATATTTTATTTTTGTATATATGTCTTTCTTTCTTTACAATTTTGAGATGTAGTTTCTTCTAACAAACCAACCAAAATATACTCAGGAAATAGTGTATTGCTCTGTTCTGTCACCTGTTTATATTCCCTTTTTTTGTCTTTTAATTTTCATTTTTACAGTTACATTCTATCCTTTCATTGTATTTAATTTTATTTTTGTACATATATAAGTTTTTCTTTCTTTACAATTTTGGGATCTAGTTTTCTAACAGACCAAAATACACACAGGATCCAGTGTATTGTTCTGTTCTGTCCACCTGTATATTCTCTTTTTTTAGTAAATTTTTATTTATTTATTTATTTATTGGGTTTGGGTCTCTTCTGATTTGTTTATTGTATATTACTCTGGGGAGGTTGTTGCCATTTTAGCGTTTTGTTTTCTCATTCATCTCTGGACATAATGACAAGACAAAAAAACTCAACTCAAAAAAGAGAACAAGAAGCAGTACTGACTGCCAGGGACCTAATCAGTATGGACATAAGTAATATGTCAGAACTAGAGTTCTGAATAATGATTAAAAAGATACTAGCTGGGCTTGAAAAAAGCATAGACGACACTAGAGAATCCCTTTCTGGAGAAATAATAGAACTAAAATTGAATCAAGTCAAAACCAAATAGGCTATTAATAAGATGCAATCAAAAACGGAGGCTCTAACTGCTAGGATAAATGAGGCAGAGGAAAGAATTAGTGACATAGAAGACAAAATTATGGAGAATAAAGAAGCTGAGAAAAAAGGAGATAACTACTGGATCACGAGGGGAAAATCCGGGAGATAAGTGATACCTTAAAATGAAACAATATTAGAATAATTGGGATCCCAGAAGAAGAGGAAAGGGGTGGGGGCAGAAGGTATACTGGAGCAAATTATACCAGAGAACTTCCCCAATACGGGGAAGGAACAGGCATTCAAGTCCAGGAGGCACAGAGAACACCCCTCAAAATCAATAAAAATAGGTCAACACCCTGCCATATAATAGTGAAACTTGCAAATCTCAGAGATAAAGAGAAAATCCTGAAGGCAGCTTGGGACAAGGGTAGAAACATTAGACTGGCAGTGGACCTATCCACAGAGACCTGGCAGGACAGAAAGGACTGGCATCATATGTTCAGGCTGCTAAATGAGAAAAATATGCAGCCAAGAATACTTTATCCAGCTAGGAGGTCATTCAAAATAGGAGAGATAAAAAGCTTCCAGGACAAAGAGAAACTAAAAGAATTTGTGGTCACTAAACCAGCCCTGCAAGAAATATTAAAAGGAATCCTTTAAGTGAAGACAGAGCCCAAAAGTAACATGGAACAGAATAGAGAACCCAGAAATGGACCCTCAACTCTATGGTCAACTAGTCGTCAACAAAGCAGGAAAGAATATCCAATGGAAAAAAGACAGTCTCTTCAACAAATGGTGTTGGGAAAATTGGACAGCCACATGCAGAAGAATGAAACTGGACCATTTCCTTACACCATACACAAAAATAGACTCAAAATAGATGAAAAACCTCAATGTGAGACAGGATTCCAACAAAATCCTAGAGGAGAACACAACCTCTATGACCTTGGCCATAGCAACTTCTTGCTAGACACATCTCCAAAGGCAAAGGAAACAAAGGCAAAAATGAACTATTGGGACTTCATCAAGATAAAAAGCTTTTGCACAGCAAAAGAAACAGTCAACAAAACCAAAAGACAACTGACAGAATGGGAGAAGATATTTGCAAATGACATATCAGATAAAGGGCTAGTATCCAAAATCTATAAAGAACTCATCAAACTCAACACCCAAAGAATGAATGATCCAATCAAGAAATCGACAGAAGACATGAACATACATATCTCCAAAGAAGACATACAAATGGCCAACAGACACATGAAAAAATGCTCCACATCACTCAGCATCAGGAAAATACAAGTAAAATCACAATGAGATACCGCCTCACACCAGTCAGAATGGCTAAAATTAACAAGTCAGGATGGAAGCTGGTGCAGCCACTCTGAAAAACGGTATGGGGGTTCTTCAAAAAGTTGAAAATAGAGCTACCCTATGACCCAGCAATTGTACTACTAGGGACTTACTCCAAAGATACACATATAGTGATCCGAAGGGGCACGTGCACCCTAATGTTTATAGCAGCAATGTCCACAATAGCCAAACTATGGAAAGAGCCCAGATGTCCATCGACAGATGAATGGATAAAAAAGATGTAGTATATGTATATATATGTATATGTATATAATGGAATATTGCACACCATCAAAAAAATGAAATCTTGCCATTTGCAATGACGTGGATGGAACTAGAGGGTATTATGCTAAGCAAAATAAGCCAGTCAGAGAAAGACAATTATCATACAATCTCATTCATAGGTGGAATTTAAGAAACAAAACAGAGGATCATAGGGAACGGGAGGGGAAAAATAAACTAAGACAAAATCGAGAGGGAGACAAACCATAAGAGACTCTTAATCATAGGAAACAAACTGAGGGTTGCTGGAGGGAGGATGTGGGGGGATGGGATAACTGGTGATGGGCATTTAGGACAGCATGTGATGTAATGAGCACTGGGTATTTTATAAGATTGATGAATCACAGACCTCTACCTCTGAAACTAATAATTCATTATATGTTAATTAATTGAACTTAAGTTTTAAAAAAAGTTTTAGGATGGTCTGTTTTCTTATATTGTTTCAGGTACTTGCTGTACATTTTCAATCTGTAAATTCATACTTTTCAATTGTAGAAAATATTCTTAGTAACACTCAGTCCCCCCACACTGGAAAAAACAAAGGAAACAAAAACGTGTATGGTTTTCCAATTATTATTATACTAATATCCTGGCATATTTTATAAAACATTTTTACTGATTGTTTTTCATATTAAAAAATTGGGGCTTTATTTGCCCTATGTGGAGCCCGATGAGGGGCTCGATCTCACAACCCTGAGATCATGACCTGACCTGAAATCAAGAGTCAGACACTCAACCAACTGAGCCACCCAGGCACCCCAAGAATGGATCCAGTTTTTAATGAGGCTTTAAGCTTATAATATTTGAGAGCCTCTCTTTAAGAAAAAGAAATTAGAACTATGGATTTAAAAATAGGTACAAAAGGGAATATTTACTTAGAATAAAAAAAAAGAAGAGTCCTTGCAAGGAGCTCATCCAAGTGAGAGGAATTGAAGCTTTATTATCATTAAAATAAATCAGCATTTGATGAACATGCTATTTAGAGATATGGAAATAAATAGCGAAATAAGCATTTAAAAAGTCTCAGTGTTTTCTTCCTTTAATAGTGAATGAGAATGTTTGCTTGATATAATAAATTTCGAGTATATACCTCTTAAAATGATGTGCACATTTAGTTTTTATGAAATCCTCTGAAGAAATGATCAGAAAATACATTTATGTACACAATAATAATGATATAAGGTAATTAAACAAAAGTAGTTAAGTCTAGGGAGATGCACTGAGTATGGACTAAGGAGAGCAGTCAGCCTAAATGTTTTAGAAGAGAACCCTGGTGTTACAGTCTTTTTTGTTTTGACTTTAACCCTAATCTTTATTGACTAATGATGCTTTTAAATCCTTATCCAGGAGTGGCATAGCTGAAGTTAGAGTCCTACCCAGGCATGTGAAAGTACAGTGTGTCCATATAAAAATCATTATAATACATTTCTCTTGCTCTTCTTGTAAAAGAAGCCAAGGGTTCCTTCCCCATGAAAGAGTTCAAAATGCACACACTTAAAAGTTCATTTGAAAGACAGTATACTATATGTTGAAAAAAATCTCTAAATTATTCCATTAGTGAATTGATTCCATTTGTTCTGTAAGTATAAACTTCAAAACAGTTATTTATCTCTTGCCAGCCTGATTAAAAGTTAAAGAATTACTTAAATGTACCTTCACTATTATACATATGTAACCTTGAGAGGTTCAAACTTTAAAACTTGATCAATTTAGGGGCGCCTGGGTGGCTCAGATGGTTACGCATCTGCCTTCGGCTCAGGTCATGATCCCAGGGTCTTGGGATCGAGCCCCACATCAGGCTCCTGACTCAGCGGAGAGTCTGCTTCTTCTTCTCCCTCTGCCTCTCCCACTGCTCATGCTCTCTCTCTCTCTGTATCTCTGTGTCTCAAATGAATAAATAAAACCTTAAAAAAAAAAAAAAAACGATCAATTTAAAGACATAAGTATAGTCTCTAATGCTAGTAATAACTTTTGAGAAATTTAGTAATAATTTTTATAACTTAGCAATAATTTTAGAGGCATAAATGCATGTTCAAATTTGCAACATAAAAAAAAGACACAACATTTTCACTAAAGTATAAATGTTATCTATTTCTAGTTGCACTTGATAAAATCACTCAGGGGGTGCCTAGGTGGCTCAGTTGGTTAAGCATCTGACTCTTGATTTTGGCTCCGGTCATGATCTCAGGGTTGTGAGACTGAGCCCCGTGTCGGGCTCCACACTGGGCATAGGGCCTGTTTAAGATTCTCTCTTTCCCTCTGCCTCTGCCCCTCCCCCTCCTTTCTCTCTCCCTCTTTAAAAACAAAAACAAAAGCAAAAAAACATTCAGTCCCCCCCACACTGGAAAAAACAAAGGAAACAAAAACGTGTATGGTTTTCCAATTATTATTATACTAATATCCTGGCATATTTTATAAAACATTTTTACTGATTATTTTTCATATTAAAAAATTGGGGCTTTATTTGTCCTGTGTGGAGCCCGATGAGGGGCTTGATCTCACAACCCTGAGATCATGACCTGAGCTGAAATCAAGAGTCAGACACTCAACCAACTGAGCCACCCAGGCACCCCAAGAATGGATCCAGTTTTTAATGAGGCTTTAAGCTTACAATATTTTTGAGAAGGAACACAAGCCAGGAGGGACAAGCAGGTTCCACATCCATTACGGAGCCCAATGTGGGGCTGTGGGGCTCAATCTCACAACCCTGAGATCACAACCTGAGCAGAAATCAAGAGTCAGATGCTTAACTGACTGAGCCACTCAGGCGCCCCTAAATTTAATTTCAATTCAAGCAAGAAACCATAACCAGATTCACAGTTATGGAATTTAGCTCAAAAGTCCATGCTCATAACCATGATCTTTTGTGTTATTTTCCAAATATCTTTTGTTACAATTACATTTGGAAGGCAGCTACAGGATTAATTGCTAGATGCCTACATTTCCCCCAGGTTTTCCTGAATTGTTTGACTATAAAGACAGGGTGTGATTTTTAAAAAGTAGACACTTTTTTAGAGCATTTTTAGTTGACAGCAATATTGAGCAGAAGATACATAGATTTCCCATCTAGCTTCTTTGCCCACATACACACAGCCTTTCCCACTATCAAAATCGCACACCAGAATGGTATGTTTGCTATAATCAATGAACCTACATTGTCACATCATTATCACCCACAGTCCACAGTTTATATTAGGGTTCACCCTTGGTGTTGTAAATTTTATGGGTTTTTACAAATGTATAATGACATGTGTCCACCATTATTCTACCATACAGCAGGATATCAATTTTTGTCCATATAATTACTTTTCCTAGGGCACTTTGTGAGCGGGCTAATCTCCACTAAGATCCCCCAAATAAAGATCCCCTGCCAGCCCAGACTTCTAACTATGGCTTACCCCATTTTTCCTCGTCTGTACTCTACTCACCTGGCAAGACTCCACTACTTTCTTTGTTGCTCTTATGTTGAATTAGACTGACACGACTTATGATCTTTGAACATTGTGATTTATGTCCTTTTCTCTGCATCACATCTATACAATGCAGTTTGGTCAGCTTCTGTTTGCACCCATCTGACTTCATCAGTCCTTTGGTTTAGGGTACTAACTACCTTTTACTTTTCATGTATCAAAGTGGCTATGAGGACTACTTCTTGCCTGAATCTTGATATATTCTTGAATACACAAGCAGTAAATTCAAGAGAACAGAAGAAGAAAATTCTCATTTATTTTGAAATTAAACTTACCTGGCATCTTTAGTATTTTATTGTGATCACAGAACAAAGGAACAACATATATTATTTCAGTAATGAACTCTAATTGTATCTCAAGTACTGCTAATTTGTTTGGACCTTGTGCACTCTTGAGAGTTGTCTCATCCAACAGAGCATAATATTATAGAATCTTAGATGTGAGGGATCTTGAAGATTATACAGTTTTCTACATACATGTTCCGTATGAGCATGTTGAACCTCATTGGTTAATTGGAGTTGTCCAGTATTACTCAGTTGATAGGGCTAAATAGGATGGCAATAGAAGGACTAAAATCTAGGTCTCCTTTTTCATCGTTTAGGGTCTTTGCCCTGTGTATTATTTATAAGGTAAATGGCTTGAAAAAGAATGCAGGCATGGAAGCGGAAGGTCAAAGGACTACCTTTCAGAGAGCCTGACAATATTACCTGTTTTCACTAAGGCTAAAGTTTATGTGATATAATTTGAAATGTATATTTGGTCTTTGTTTCTGGTTCCACCTTTTAGATGCTTCTAAAATACTTGGAATCTCCAGAGTGATGAGTGTTTTATATATTAATGAGATGACTGGTGGCTGGGGACCACTGGTCATCTTCAGGATGGGGGTTGGTCACCAGAAAGACCAAGGCCTGATTAGGGTTTGGAACATTCAGCCCCATCCCCTGACTTCCAGGGAGGGGAGAGTGCCTGGAGTTTGAATTCAATCGCCAATGACTAATGGTTTAAACAATCTTGTCTACATAATGAAACCTCCATAAAAAAATAAAAATTAAAAAAAATTTAAAAAAACCCTGAATTCTGGGGTTTGGAAAGCTTTTGGGCTGGTGGATGCATCTGCATATTGGGAGGATGGTGCACCCTGAATCCACAGGGACAGAAGTTTCTGTGCCCAGGACCATCTTGTTGTTTGCCCCATATGGCTTTTTTATCTGGCTGTTTATTATGATCCTTCATAACAAACCAGTAACAGTAAATAAAGTAATTCTCAGAGTTCTGTGAGTAGTTATAGCAAATTTCAAACTCCAAAGGGAGGTCATGGGAACCCCTAATTTATGCTGGTCTTCAGAAGCATGGAAGGCTGGAACTTATGATTGGTATCTGATGTGGAGGACAGTTCTGTGAAAATGAACTTAAATGTTAAGACCCCTCTTTAAACTGTGGGATCTGTGCTAATTCCAAGTAGTGTCATAATTGAATTGTAAATCACTCATTTGGGGTCAGGACAGTTGGAGAATTGGCTGCTGTGGGGGGGAAAAAAAGCCACACATTTGATTTCAGAACTGTTATAAATGAAAATGCAAGAGTCTGATTCTCAGAATTGCAGATTCAAAAGTATAACTTTATGAATATTCTACCATAGATAGCACTCCATGATGGCAGACACATGATAAAAATTTATATGAGACAGACAGGCATGTTGATTTCTTAATTTATAGTGGAATTTTCAATGACAAGAAACAGGTGCTTTTTATCCAGGGTTTCAAAGCATTTTTAAATTGAAAATTTAGCAAGTTATTTTAAAAATAATGTATCTAGAGACTGTTGATCAAAAAGTAATTGGTGTTTGCTTCTTTTATAAAAGGTTTTATCATTAAGATGCATCTAATGTCTTCCACCTGAATAGACCCTTCATAGGTGATTTAACCCTACAAGTAGAAAGAAGAATTTCTGGATTTTCGACTTGTTCATTGATGCCTTAATATGCTATATACATATCCTTCTATATATTACATATCTCTATATATAGATATGTAATGAGAACACTCTGCTCTTTATTATAAGAAAGCTCTTCGTTGGACTAAAAGTAAATAAATAAAAAAGAAGGCATCAGTGTACCAGTAGGTGTTGTTTTTGTTTTGTTTTTTTATGTGCAAAGCCCTACTTAGAAGGATATTATGATTACTCATTATTTCAAGCAAAGGCAGTGTGTATGTCCAAGGGCTAAATCTCACCATGTGTCAAGTCTACTCATGGTAAATACTATAGTCAGTGCAAGCTATTGAAAGGGGTGGTTCTATTTTGTAATGTTTTATTTAACATTAATTATAATGAAGAATGAAAACCTTAGTAGTGTGTATACAAGCAAGATTTTATTAAAACCAAGTTTAGATTTATAGATAAGGGCACAATTGTGTTATGAGATTGCTTCAGTTTTTAACTGAACCACTGTGATTATAAATAAATATTAAGTAAGATTGCATTCCTTTCTTGCTAATGAAGAACTCTGCAAAGGTTAAAAAAAAAAAAAGGATGATTTGTTTGGATAATTGATAATTATTTAGCTGACTCTCCCTCCTAAAGCTCTGATGGGAGATGGTACAAAATGCTAAATCCTTTTTCTATCCTTGCACATTGTAGCAACAGATGTGCCCAGCCATTATTAAGAATGGAAAAATACCAATCAGTGTGGCCTGCTTCCCAGCTTGCCCCCAGAGCCAGCAAGGAGTACCAACACTGCATGAAGAACAATGCCGTCTGTCCAACAGTCAAACACCACCTAAGATTTTGGATGGAACTAAACATTGCATGTGTATAACAGACTTTAAAAAGGACAAATTCTTCTTGAATCCAAACCAAGGCACTTATTAGACAAATGCCTCAAATGTTATTGTGAAAAGTCAATTTCTCTTACGTTAGTGTTCTCCCAACAGTGACTCTGGCTGTGTCACATATCCCAGCTCATTTAGGTGTCTCTGTGTTCCCTCTTGAGTGTTTTGTTTAAAATTAGAATACACTGCCGGGCGCCTGGGTGGCTCAGTTGGTTGAGCAACTGCCTTCGGCTCAGGTCATGATCCTGGAGTCCCGGGATCGAGTCCCACATCAGGCTCCCTGCTCAGCAGGGAGTCTGCTTCTCCCTCTGACCCTCCTCCCTCTCATGCTCTCTGTCTCTCATTCTCTCTCTCGCAAATAAATAAAATCTTAAAAAAAAATAAAAAAAAATAAATAAATAAAATAAAATTAGAATACACTGCCAAGAAATGAACAGTAATTCCATGATGATGGCCCCTGGCTCACTCTACCCTTACTCCCTCACTTGCTACTAAATCCAGTGGGTAAGCCACACTGCTGTTAGTGTGGTTTTTTTTTAAATGCATATTTGACCAAACTAATTACCTGTTTAAATTCTCCAATACCTCTTCCCCCCTTCACCCTTACTATACCTATAGAAGATTTCACATACTTGAGCTTTGTATACAAGCGTCATAAACTGGTCCTTATCAATCAAAAATTTTAATACTGAAGGGCAGTAATATTAATTATTTATGGTTTATCTGCAAACACTGAGCCACAAAGACTCTTTGTTTTTACAAAACCTTTCTGTCTGGCATGCTCAGACAGGGTTTCCATGGGTCTACTTAACTAAATGCCAGATGGCATGAAATTCCAATCATCTGTCCTTCATGTTTATCTATCATCTATCTATCTATCCAACTATCATCTATCTATCAACTATCCAGCTACCTACTTATTTTAATATCAAAATAGATAAGGATCTTAAATGTAACTATAATATAATATTGTTCTTGACTCCAAAAACAGGTGGAATAATAGAAAAAGGTTTAAGAAAAACAATTTTCTTAAATTATGTGCTTTTGAGCAAACAGGTACACACAGTATATGTAGAAAGGAGCAGAGGTAACACCTTGTGCACAATATCTGAACACCTTTGTTAAATACAGAAATACAAAAGTCAACATTCTATCTTATTTCCATGATCAGCTTATGAAATGATCCTCTAAAGGATTTTTGAAGTTATCAAAAATAAAATATTCAAAATTTTAATACACTTTGACCCAATGACTTTATTTCCTATAATATTTGATAAAGACATATTTGCAACACCAAGGTTTTATACACAATAGTATTTAATGCACCAAAAAATAATTGTATAACCATATAATGGAATACTATTAATTCATTAAAAATTTAGGGAAAATTATAATATCCTTAAAACACTAATATAGTAGTTAGTGAAACAAAGTTTTAAAGTTATATATGACATATAATCTCAATTTTACAAGTATATCCAGAATTGACTGAAAGAAATTACATTAAACTATTAACAATGGTTGCATTGTGTAATGAAATGTGAAATTTTTCCTCGCTTTTATCATTAACTGTTTTTCAAGGTATCTTTAAAGTGTGTACAACTTTTATATTTGAAAAAAAAAACCCTCATTTAAAGAGAATTTTGTAGAATTGAGGGAATGAGGTAATTCTACATCAGAACTTAGAGGGTTCAACTATTATCTGTTATAGTCTTCCCAAGATTATTCTCCTCTAAATTTTATTTAAACAGTTTGGTTAACAAACATACCAAGTAAACTATTTGGTCTTGTTAGATTTTACAGTTTCATTGGCTTATAAACAAATCAGCAGTTTGGTCTGGGAGCATGTAACAGCCACCTTATTGGTAGGTAACTTATTAAAGTGCATTGGTAAATGATCTCCCAACAATTTAAAACTAAACAGTCTTCTCATCTATTAGAATTCCAAACAGATTCAGAGACTCTATCTTATCCAAATAGACAAATCAAAGGAATACTTAAATTAACTTTTATTTTTCACTTGAGGCTATGCTTTGCTTGAACTTTCCACAATTTGTGAAGTAATTGAGATTTTATTGAGCATTTTCTTGTTAAAAATTAAAGAGATCATGTAATTTTGATATTTCTCTACAGAAAATGTCTCGCCAACATTAGCAGTCAACTGTTATGAAAGCTTTCATTTGAAAACCTAAAGGAGTTTGGCAAATTTGATTCATCACAACAAACTGAGTGCTCTTATTTAATCAGCTACTCCTCTCTGATTATGCAGTTCAGCTTAAAGCCCCAGTTAATACGGAAACAGACCATAAACAATTGCCCCTAAATGATCCAACAAAACGCAAATTTGCAAAAGAGAAAATTAGGTGTTGGGATCAAACACCAAAGCTCAAAACCTTTGCCTTACCAATAAAAATAAAAGAGAATGTCTCCATTCAAATCTTATGAAAACCTTCTCTTTTATCTAGAAGTGCATTCACATGTGTTTTGCTTTATATCAATTGAAGAAATACAATAGTAGTAGTAACAATGACCACTTATTGGGCATTTAGTATGTCCAATATCTATACTATTGCATTATTGATGGGTTTAAAAATATTAAACGAATTATTCCATTTAATTTTAAATAAATGTTATTGAAGCACAGCATATATACAGAAAAATACATGGCAAAAGTGAAGAGGTCATGATTTTTCAGTAGCACCCTTGAAGCAACTTAATGCTCTCTTCCAATCATTAACTCCTCTGCTATAGTAACTCCCCTCTGATTCCAATCACTGTAGAATTTATATATTATTGTGTGATCACCATAGAATTTATATGATATATGATTGTGTGATTGAATTTATTTTTCATTCAACATTGTGCTTAAGAAATTCATTCATGTTTTTGTGTTTAGACATAATTTTAAGTTCTTATTTCTTCTAGTACTTCACTGAATAAATACTACATAGGTGACTTATCCACTCTCCTAAGTGATGAACATTTGAGTGTTTCTACAATTTTGGCTAAAAGTAATAATGTTGTTATGAACATTCATACATGTTCAACTTTAATAGATACCGTTAAGAGATTTCTAAATGGTTATAGCAATTTACACTTCCACCATTGGTGGGACATCAAGCTTTGGTACTATTTACCTTTATATAGCAAGGGTTGAGAACTTTTATCCCTTTTTTGAAGTGTAGCCTGTTCAAGTTATTAACGGTGTTTTCATTTCCATATATATATACATACATATATATATACACTCTATGGCTTTCTATTCTTTAAATGTTATATTTTAATACATAGGAATTCTTAGTTAAATGTAGTTAAATTTTTTCATATTTTGGTGTTATGGCTCTGAATTGTGTCCTGATAAAGATGTCTTTACCTGGAGATATTCTTTTTTTTTAATTTTTTTTTATGTTATGTTAGTCACCATGCAATACATCATTAGTTTTTGATGTGGTGATCCACAATTCACTGTTTGCATGTAACACCCAGTGCTCCATGCAGTACATGCCCTCCTTAATACCCATCACCAGGCTAATCCATCCCCCCATCCCCCTCCCCTCTAAAACCCTCAGTTTGTTTCTCAGAGTCCATAGTCTCTCATGGTTTGTTTCTCCCTCCAATTTCCCCCCCTTCATTTTTCCCTTCCTTCTCCTAATGTCTTCCATGCTATTCCTTATGTTCCATAAATAAGTGAAACCATGTGATAATTGACTTTCTCTGCTTGACTTATTTCACTTAGCATAATCTCCAGTCCCATCCATGTTGATGTAAAAGTTGGGTATTCATCCTTTCTGATGGCTGAGTAATATTCCATTGTGTATATGGACCACATCTTCTTTATCCATTCATCTGTTGAAGGGCATCTCAGCTCTTTCCACAGTTTGGCTATTGTGGACATTGCCGCTATGAACATTGGGGTGCATATGGCCCTTCTTTTCACTACATCTGTGTCTTTGGGGTAATACCCAGTTATGCAATTGCTGGGTCATAGGGTAGCTCTATTTTTAATTTTTTGTGGAAACTCCACACTGTTTTCCAAAGTGGCTGTACCAACTTGCATTCCCACCAACAGTGTAAGAGGGTTCCCCTTTCTCCACAACCTCTCCAACATTTGTTATTTCTTGCCTTGTCAATTTTTGCCATTCTAACTGGTATAAGGTGGTATCTCAATGTGGTTTTGATTTGAATTTCCCTGATGGCTAATGATGAAGATCATGGAGATATTCTTTTCTGTTTTTTAAAGATTCTATTTATTTATTTGAGAGAGACAGAATGAGAGAGAGAGAGAGAGCACATGAGAGGGGGGAAGGTCAGAGGGAGAAGCAGACTCCCTGCTGAGCAGGGAGCCTGATGTAGGACTTGATCCCGGGACTCCAGGATCATGACCTGAGCTGAAGGCAGTCGCTTAACCAACTGAGCCACCCAGGCACCCCTCATGGAGATATTCTAATACCTTATCAAAGCTTTACTCTTTTACCTTTTTTTAAAAAAATTTTTAAAGATTTTATTTATTTTATTTTTATAATGGCTTTCTGCCTAGAATATTTTTTTTATTTTATTATGTTATGTTAATCATCATACATTACATCATTAGTTTTTGATGTAGTGTTCCATGATTCATTGTTTGCTTATAACACCCAGTGCTCCATTCGATATGTGCCCTCTTTAATACCCATCACCAGGCTAACACATCCCCCCACCCCTTCCCCTCTAGAACCCTCAGTTTGTTTCTCAGAGTTCATAGTCTCTCATGGTTCGTCTCCCCCACTGATTTCCCCCCCTTCATGTCTCCCTTCCTACTATCTTCTTTTTTCTTTTAACATCTTTTACCTTTTATGATTTAAATGTACAACACGAATTGTTTTTTGTATATGGTGTAAAACTTTTACATACTCCATGATTTATTTCTATATGGATATGGAAAAATATAGATTGATATTTATAGGGAGGTATTGAAAAGGTCATTCTTTCTCTGTCCTTCAGTTTTATATTAGTCACAAATCAAAAGATTGCATATGCATGTTCTGTTTCTGGGCTCTCTTTTATTCTATTGGTCTGTTTATTCTTGTGCCAAGACTGCTGTCTTTATGTTGTTTTATAAATGAATGTCAGTACATGCTCACACGAACAGTCTAGTTTTGTTCTTTTTCAAGATGATCTTTTCTATTCTTGGCCCTATATGTTAAAATTTTAGAATCAGCTTGTCAGTACTGATAAATTATCAATGCTAGGACTTTGAAGGGTTTTTAGTGAATCTACAAAGAAATGGGGAAGGGTGATTAACAACTTCACAATATTGAATCTTCCAATCTGTGGGCATGATTTATACCACAATTTGTTAAAAATCTTTCCCCCCTTCTCAGTAACTTATGAGGATTTCTGTGTAGCAGTTTTATATACATTAAGATACAATGTACATATATCTTCTAATTCTAGGTGTTTGAATTTTAATGCTACTACAAATAGTATCATCAAATATTATATTTTAATTAAATATAGAAATTACATTTTTCTGATTCTGTATAGCATGAAGTACCAAGTGTCAAGTATTATAATATTGACTCTAAATGAACTTTAATGAGTTAAGGATATATGCTGCCAGATCAAGAGAAAACTCTAGGCCACCTTTGCATTCTGTGTGATTCTAAATTTTTGGCATTTTAAATATATCATTTAATCATTTAATTGTCCTTTCTGTTGCATTGTTTCTGTAGAGAATCTAACTATCAGATTTATTATTGTTTCATTGAATTACAGTGTTGTTTTCCTTCCCTCTGGTGACTCTTTTGACTAGTTTTTTTATTTGTTGTTGTTGTTTTGAGTGATTTGATATGGGTTGATTTGGTATTTACATTGTTTGGGGTTTATATCACTTGGATCTGTTGCTCTATGTCTTTCATTAATCTTAAAAAAATCTTTGTCTTTATCTCTTCAAATATTGCTCTTCTAAATTAAATCCCACTCTTCTTCCTTTTAAAGACTCCTATTATGGGGTGCTGGGTGGCTTAGTCATTAAGCGTCTGTCCTCAGCTCAGTCATGACCCCAGAGTCCTGGGATCAAGCACTGCATCAGGCTCCCTGCTCAGCGGGAAGCTGCCTCCTCCCTCTCCCACTCCCCCTGCTTGTGTTCCCTCTCTTGCTGTCTCTCTCTCTGTCAAATAAATAAATAAAACCTTTAAAAATATTCCTATTACAAATATATATATTTTCCCCCACTGTATTCTATTTGTTTGTTTTTTTCTGTGTTTTCTGCCATTTTTGACCTTTGTGCTTTTGTCAAGATATTTTCTACTGAACTATTTTTCATAAAATTAATCCTCTTTTCTACTATGTCTATTGTACTCTTAAACCCAGTTATTGAGATTTATTGTGTTTTTTGTTCTAGACATTCTCTTTTTTATATATAATTAACGTGAACACAGTTTAATCCACCTGTGATTGTGTTTTTGTTTTCGTGCTTTTTATTTTGATACAATTTGAAAATTTCAGAAAAGTTGCAAGAATATGATAAAAAACAATTTATCCCTAAACCATTTGAGGGCAAATTGCTTGCCATCCTAATACTCCATTACACCAAATACCTTAGTGTGTATTTCCTATATACAAGTACATCCCCTACATAATTACAATGCATCCATCAAAATAAAAAAGAAAAATTATAGGTACACAACAACTATCTGATTTATAGTTGCCCAAATAATATCCTTTGTAGAAAAAGTTTCCAACCCAGAATCATGTTTCACATTTAATGCCCATTCTCCATGGTCTCCTTTAATTTGAAATATTATTTCTAAATTTGCTTGACTTACATGACCTCATCACTTTTGAAAATGATCAGCCAGTTATCTTGAAGAATTTCCCTCAGGTAGAATTTGTATGCTTCAGATTTGAGTTATAGGTTCTCAACAATTACATCATAAAACCAATGCTGTGTTCTTCTCATTGTCACTTATTTCTCTACTAGTACACAATTTTGATTTGTCTTATTTCTGATAATATTAATTTTCATCACTTGATTAAAGGTAACTAAAAGGTTTATCCACAGTAAGACTACTCTTTTTCTTTTTGCAACTAATAAATACTTTGTGGGGAGGTATTCTGAGACTCTGTAAAAATTCCGTTCCTTATCAGATTTTTACCTACTAATTTACTTACTTTAACAGACTTTTGCCTACTCATTTGACTGTCAATGTTTCTGGCTAAATGAATTATTTCTATGATATTAGCCAAATTGTGATTTTTTTCTAACTTGACCATTCTTATTACATTTATAGTTTCATTCTTTTGTACAGAAAAATGTCTTTTCCCAATTTACTTTACCATTTATTTACTTACTTTACTTATCCACTTATTTATACCATTGTAAACTTTTTGAGTCCAACTTTGTTCACTGGGTTATAATCTGATATCATCATTACTTATGCCAGTGTTCAAATTTTCTCAGAAGTAGTAAGTGCAGTTCCTTGCAAGCTGATTTTTGTGTCTTTTTTGTTGAGGACTCACCTACTTTCTAGCATAAGATCTTGTACTTTCCTGCCTTTGTCCTACCATAAATCATTTCTCTATAAACTTCTAAGATCCTTGAAGGAAATCAACGATGCAGGCATGCTGTGTGGTCACTGACATTGGGATGGCTCTGCTCCTAGGTCCTCTCAGTGGACAGAGATAGAGGAAAGAAAAAATATATACACACATTTACATATTCCCATACATTAATACACATATAAATATGTGCCTAAATACATGTACATTATATATATATTACATATATATGAATATAAAATGTATAATATAATATAGATATAACATATTTTTCTCATACCTTTATATATATACATACATGTGTGTGTATATATATATATGATACACATGCATATTACTCAGAAACACATACTTCCACACTCACATATTTATATGAACTATGAGTTCACACCAATAATAATTTAATACTTATAATTTAAGACCATGGAGTCTTTTGGATTTTCCCCTTCCTATTTTTATAATGCCTTTCTCTGACAATGAGAAACCTGGCTGACATCACTCTCAGTTTATTTACTTAATTGATCAGCCGCCGTTGTATTTAATAAACATCTGTCTCCACCACCGCCTCCCAGTGAAGAGGCTTCCTCACACTCATCAGGCTCTGCTGCTCTGATCTGCGTAGTACCCTGCTCACCTTGCTTTCGCTCCGGTACCTTATATTGGACTATAGTTGACACTCCCGCTCCAGTAGGCACCTTTCTTCCTCACTCCATTGGGTTTCGACATCCCTGCTGCAATTGCCTTTAGCCCTGTCAGATACCCCTTGTTCACTAGCTCTTTGACAGGTTCCTCTGGGTTGCTTCTGCTGCCTTACATGGATGCCCTCGACCCCTAGCACAGGCTCCAATGATCTGTTCTGAGCCACAGACACAGACCTTGGAAGGTTCAGTCCAACTCTTGCTCTCCCTTGTTTCTAGGGTGCAGCATTTAAGGAATATTTAACCTACCAAATCCCTCCTCCTTGGCATGTCTGAGCTCCACTTTTTCTCTCTGTAGGAGCATAAGACTATTAAAAACTTCTGTTTAGACTTTCAGCCCCTTTCTACAGGATCTCTTAAGCCCTCACACTGCATCTTACATATGACAAGTGCCTCCATGGGCAAACTTAGAGTGTCTGCCTTGCTTCTCTGCCTCACTTCCTTCAAGTCCTACCTGCCTTGAAAGCCCCGAATTCCAATTTCTACCTTCCCAATCTTGTGAAATTATCCACAGTTCTGCTGGCTTTTGCCTGGATTCTGAATCTTATGCCATTGTGTAATTAATTCACTGACTATCCCAGAGAGAAAATCAGCATGCACAATTCAGGGCTCCCCTTAATAAATTTCTTTTTCTCAGAGATCTTGGCCCTTCAACCCCTAACCCATTGGGCAGTTTTCTAATACAGTCAAAAGTATACATTTTTATTCAGCTTTGCTAGTTGTTCTTGGTGAGGGTGTTGGTCTGCTACAAGTTATTCCATCATATTGAAACATATTCTGTTTCAATTAATTTTTACAAAACCCAATGGGATAAGCTTTATAGCAGACATTTTAAAAGCTAAGAGAACTCAGATATAGGAATGTACTCTAACCATGGGCACAAGGTCAATGAATAGCAGAGCTAGATCTCAACTTTAGTTCTGTCTAATTTTAGAAGTATTGCTGTTAATACTGTACCTTTTATCACCATAAATTAGTGTCTCCACGTACTCTACATTTATACTAGATTTTCTAGTAGTCTATGATAAATAGTCCACAACTAAAGAGGAAGAGTTAATAAAAAGTAAAAGAAAGGGGGGGGAGCGCCATTCATTTTGAACTGACTCAGAAACACAGGTGATACACTTCCTTGTCCTTCAGAGGTCTCATCTACGTCAATTTCTTCACTTGGCTCTATTGACAGTGGGACGGATAATGCTTTGTTGAGAATCAACTGGCCTGTGTGCTGGAGGATGTTTAACAGCATCCCAGGCCTCTACTCACTAGAGGCCAGCAACATCCCCCATGGTAACAACCAAAAATGTCTTCAGACAGTGCCAAATGGCCCCTGGGAGATAAAATGACCCTTGGTTGAAAACTACTGACTGATACTAAAAGATAATTTTGAATAGGGCAGGACATGTATATCAAACTCCTAACATATTCCCTCTTGTTCGTTGAAACTGAAAAGTACAACTTAATTTGTTTTTCAAATTCCCACTAAATCTGGAGGACCATAAAACTTAAATTCGATAAGATACATGCAGCGGGATCTGCACACTCAGAAATAAGACAAAATAGATGAGAAATGGTGGCAAGTGCATCACTGGTTGTGTCCTTCCCTGAATAGAAATCTATAAAACAATAAATAAGCTGCCAAGTTCAGCATAGCTTACCCTTGTCTTTCATAATTCCCCACAGTGTACTCAGAGGAAAAGAGTTTAATTCCTATTGAACTTTTATCCAAATTTAGTAAAAAGCAATATAAATCTTTCTCTGGCCCTCTGCTATTCCCCTACCTGCCACATCATCACTCTTTTGCTTGCTGGTGTAAAGAGTTTGGCTTTGTTTTCAAGAGGGTAGGAAGCTGTCACTTATGCTGCAATTATGAAAAATGTGCTCTGAATTTATTTCAACAAAGCAGGAATAGGATCCTGACATAAGCAAGAACTTTTCAACTTGGAATTCGGTCAACTGCCAAATAATTACATGTAGCTCCTTCAGGATAGCGGCTTTTGTTTACTCACCTTTTTCTTTCTAACCTTAATACAGTGCCTAATATGTAGTGAAACGAATATGGTAGTGTCCCCCCCACCCCCATCTGTGGTTTTGCTTTCCATGGTCGCCAGGGTCCAGAAGCTGATGATACTCTTTCTCTGACAAACTCTAGGAAGGTGCATAGCGGCTAATGCTATGTCACATGCCTGTGTCACTCCCCTCACCTCCTCTCATCACGTGGGCATTTTATCATCTCACACCATCACAAGAAGAAGGGAGAGTGCGGTATAGGAAGATATTTCTAAAGAGAAAGACCACATTCACATAACTTTATTATTACAGTATATTGTTCTAGTTGTTCTATTTTATTATTAGTTGTTGTTGTGAATCTCTTACTGCGCCTAATGTATAAATTAAACTTTATCATAGGTATGTATGTATAGGAAACAATGTAGTATATGTAGGGTTCAGGACTATCCAGGGTTCTAGACATCCACTGGGGGTCTTGGAACATATCTCCCACAGATGGGGGGGGCTACTGTACTAGCTAATATCTATCAAGTACTTTCATAACTAAAATGAATAAATAAATATTCAAAGAATGTATCATCCATATTGATTTTGAGAAGAAAATATATTAATTCACACACACATACACACACACACATACACACACTTAAGACACTTTAATGTGACTGCAAGATTCTTCCTTTAAGGAAGAACTTTTACCCTAAGTATAATTCATTGCATTATTAGAGATGGTCAGTGAACTAAATTCTGAGTTTCTACCATATAATAATAACAACACGATGTTAGTTACTTTTATAAGTGCCAATAGATACTCATTTGTAAGTTTAAAAATATATTCAGAACATAAGGGCAGAAAACTGCCCACATAAATCTAAACATGTTGAAATGTGATAGATAAGAGAAGTAATGCAGAAAATATAGATATTTCACTTTAGCTGAAAGGCAAAAGGAAAAAAGAAACCTCATAACGTATAAAGGCACGGTCACTCTATGATAAATATACAAAGTCAAAATTATATCTCAAAGAAAAGAATAAACAGATATATCGCTTATGCTATACACCTGCATTAGGCATCACTAATGAAGATTTGCTTTTGAATCAATGGAAAAATAGGAGTTCATGCATAAATGTGTATATCTTGGCTATACAATACATGTTTTCTGTTTTTAAACATTTATAGTCTGCCTTTTCTGCCAGTACAGTCATTAAGCAAAAATGCCAAAATCTACAAAGAGAAGCAAACCAACATGCAAAAAGTTACTCTCTACAAAATACTATTCATAAATATCAAGAACTCATGGATTGTGTTGGTTGATTCAGGCTATAAAAGAATACCACAGACTGGGTGACTTTAAACAATAGAAACTTATTTCTCACAGTTCTGGAAGCTAGAAGTCCAAGATCAGGGTGCCAACATGGTTGGGTTCTGGTGAAAGCCCTCTTCTGTGTTTTTCTCCTTGTACCCTCAAATGGCAGAGAGCAGAGAGAAGCAAGCTCTCTCTTGGGATTCTTACAGGGGCACTTATCCCATTCACGAAGGTTCCGCCCTCATGATTACCTTCCAAAGGCCTGACTTCCTCATACTATCACAGTGGGGGGAAGGGTTTCAATGTATGAATTTTGAGGGGGACCACAAACATTCAGTCCATAACATGGATATTATTGGCTTTGGGTTTAACCATATTCTACTGCTTACATTTCATTGTATTTTCCTTTTCATGACTTTGCCTGTACTGTTTCCCTTGCTGGAAACATGTTAAACCTTCTTAAAAGGATTTGTTTTGGGGGATTTTTGTTTTGTTTTGTTTATTAAACCAATGATTAAATGTACATTCTCTTGGTAATTTTCCTGACATCATTACCTTGAATTAGATTTCTTTCCTATGAACTCGAACTGAATCCTCTTTGGAAAATTAACATGGCATTCATCATACTGACTTTCAGTTGGTACATTAATACAATTAATTTAATTAGTAGCATAACTAAAAATTTAATACATTTCACCTTGTATTTCACATATCTTAAAAGGCAGAAAATAAGTCAAATACATAAAAATATTCAATGCTCTGTGAACAAACAAGGTGTAAGCCATGCCATGTTATCTAATTCTCAACCTGGTAGAATCCTAATGAACTTCCACAGCAGAATTTTTTCTCTCAGCTTTTAAACTTAAGATTTTGCCTAAAGTACATCATTTGTGGATCATTACTCTACCGATAGCAGAACTGACTCATTAAATTCTCAGCTAAGGGGTGTTTGCACTTCCGCATCTACAAAAGTAATTTGGCTAGTTGTGCAGTAAATATTTACCTGCAGGGGCCTAAAATTGCCAGTGTTCACAGGTTTGGGCAATTGATGTCACTTCCGGCCTTTACAGTGCTCACATTTTGCAGGGTGAGCTGAATTCTTAACCACTTCCTAACTTGAGGGTAGCTTTTGGGCTGTACCGAATCTAACAGTCTTTCCCAGAGAAACTGGGGAATGTTAGTGTGTTGAAATTCTAGTATTAACTAAAATGATGCCTCCATAACCTAATTCACAGCTGATGGCAGCTTTAAGGGCTCTTTTCTCCTGGAAGGGGCAGGTCCCAGCTTCCTATGGAGACAACCCCTTGCAAAATAAATGGCACCAGGCAACTATTTTCAGCCAAGCTGTTGCCTCCTAGGGTAAGATGTTTATGTTCTTTTTTTTTTTTTTTTACCCAAATTATAGGATTTCTCTCCTTATCTTTAATCAATTTTGAGGAAATTTCAAAAAATATTCAAACGATGCTGGTTTTTTCTCAGATGTATTTCATAATCAAAGAAGATTTTCTCTATCTCTTCAGAGATGGTGAAGAGGAGGAGCGAGAGGGTGGAATGATACCTTTCTGCAGTTGACCTTTCTGAGAATCAAGCTTCTCTATCTTGGCTGTAATAGTTTATTCTTATATAGCTGCTCACATAAATGATAATCATTTTCATTATGAGCCTTGAGACAGCAAAATTTATACTTATTAGACATTCTTAATTCCATGCCTCACACAGCATCCAGAACACACTGTCACATGAATGAATAGCACAAGGCCCCCAAACACAGAAAGAGCACATAGCGTAGAGCACTCTGTATGAAGTGCTCTTCTCTGTGAAACCCTTCAGGGCATTCTCTTTTTATGAGAGGTATGGTTTTAACTAGCTTAATTCCCTCAACTCAGTGAGAGATTTGGGATCTCTTTCTCTCTCTCTCTCTTTTTTTTTTTTAGCATCTCTTTCATAACTAAATAACAATGTGGTTAAGATTTATTTGAACTAAGCTAAAATAACTCTCATTTGGCAAGAGACCAAATCTTAATAAAATAACATGTTTAAACACTCTTAATACCAGGATGCACTAAATATTCATAGTAAAAAATTGGCAGTTTCCCCACAGATGAACTCCGAATCTATTATTTATTATTGCTTTAAATAAATTCCATATGCACACTTAGGCAAATAATATTCCACATCAATGTCAAGATACTGTGTAGCCCAACAGGGGATTTGTGAGCTTCCATATCATTGGTTGCTTTATTTCCAGATCATAACCCTGACTTAGTCTCATGTCTTAGGGAGTACAAATCTACTACTAACCATTCATCTCAGGAAATGCGTTTTGCTTCATGTGGCTTGAATTGACATGAAACAAACTTTAAAGGGTATGTGGTGAGCTCTGACAACCACCTCTAATTTTCCTCACAAGGCAAATGGTGATAACTCTCTTTTAATGACCAAAGTACAAGTAATCTAGAATAATCTTTTTCCAACCAAGATATATAGCAGGAAAAAACAATTAACATAATATTGACTTGTTGGTAACCTTAAGTTAACTTGTACTAAGGAAATTTGTATCAGAAATCATAGGGTTGGCTTAAATTTAGATAAAAGGGAAGTACATGAAACTTAAAGTCTTTTTATTTGGAAATGGCTTTCCTTACATGTCATCAAGAGTCATAACTTCATTGGTACATAGTAAGTTTACAAAGTCATCCTTTCCTGCTGTAGATATTCCAGTGTGTGTGTATGTACATGTATATATGTATGGATGTATGTTTGCACGTAATATTTTTGTAGATTATGACTACAGTTATTCTTAACAAGTACTTTGGATAGTGTCTCTAAAATTCTTAAGTAAACAAAACGAAACTTTAGTTCTGTGCAACCATATGAACATGTATATAAGTGCATGCACAGATGCACACACACACTCCTGTTTTTGTTGGATAGTATTTATATAGGTATTAAAGAGTGGAGCTTCTGCTGCCCTAAGTAGGGAAACCTAGTTAAACACCACTTCTTGCAAAAAGTATATCTGAGTATGACATGTAAATAGAACAGTTATTAAATATACCAGCTTTGGAATTAGACTCAAACATTCCAACCCAGATTGCAACATACCAACTTTGTGACTGTTGAAAATGACTTTTCTTCTCTAATTCTTAGTGTTCTAATGTTATAAAAGTGTTAATAACGTACTACATCATAGAGTTGTCATGATGATTAAAAGAAATAATGTTCACAAAATACTTATTGCTATTCAAATTAATTAGTATCTGAAATAGAATACTCAACAAATATTTAATGTAATATAATAATAACTAAAATAAACTATTACTTTTTTCTTTTTTTTCTCAGAAACTATTACTTTAATAATGATTCTAGGAATTCAAATGTACTCTCTCATCCCATTAAAAATATTTCACTATTAGCTTGCAATTTCACCCTTACATATGTATTTTTATGTTATTAATTTTTTCATTTGTTCTTAGAAGATTCATTGAACCCCTCTACTCTTCTTTTATTGTGCTAGCACATGGGGTAGGATGGTGGTCAAAACAGACATAGTCTTTTCCTTATGGAGCTTGCAAAGTGGTAGGGAGAAAGAGATAGTAATTTGTAAAAACATGACTAGAATTATGATAATGGCCAAAAATTCAAAGTGAAGTTGCTAAGAAAGTATTTACGAGGAAGATCTGTTCTAATTTGAGATACAGTCACAAATACAAAACATCGTATGCAATATTTGGGACATATTTATACTAAAATACCTAAAGTATTTGTTTACCTGAAGCATTTGTTTTATCTGCAATTCAAATTTAGAGAGACTTCTCCAAGAAGAATTAGTTCCTGAGTTGAGAACTGTAGAATAAGAAAGCATCGTCAAGGTAAAAGGGATGCAGAATGCTGGAGCTTTTCTGAGGTAGAAGACACAGCACTTGCCAGTATCTTGAAGTGGGGGGAGCATTAGTGCATTTTAAGAATTGATGGTGCAGTAGAGCTGGGACTCAGAAAACATGACAGGTGGTGTTCTACAGGGCTAAAGACATAGGCAGGTCTAGATAAGCAAGAATCATTTTTTAAAATTTATTTTTATGTATTCATTTATTTGAGAGAGAGCGAGGGAGCAAGTGAGAGGAGGGGCAGGGGGAGAGGGAGTAGCAGACTCCCCGCTGAGCAGGGAGCCCGATGCGGGTCTCAATCCCCAGACTCTGGGATCATGACCTGAGCCGAAGGCAGACGCCCAACTGACTGAGCCACCCAGGTGCCCCGATAAGCAAGAATCTTGATCCGTACTTGATTGGAAGTCACCAGAAAGTTTTAGGCACTAGAGTAGCATCAGATTTACATGTTAGTCACAGGAACTTTTCCAATATCACCTCTATCACTTCTTCACAGAGTTGCTGTGGGGTGCCCTTATGGATCAGGTGAAGCCCTCACAAAAAGTCAAGGAAGAGGCTACCAAATATGTGAACGCAAATAGCCACGTAGCAAAGGCAAGTATATTTAGGTGCTACGATGGAAAGTGGAAAAGTGCTGAGCTCCAGGGCTGACATGACTGCCTGAGGTATTATGAACAAACTCTGAGACTGGGAGATGAACCATGAGAGACTATGGACTCTGAGAAACAAACTGAGGGTTCTAGAGGGGAGGGCAGTGGGGGGATGGGTTAGCCTGGTGATGGGTATTAAAGAGGGCACATTCTGCATGGAGCACTGGGTGTTATATGTAAACAGTGAATCATGGAACACTACATCAAAAACTAATGATGTAATGTATGGTGATTAACATAACAATAATTTAAAAAATCTGAAGAAAAAAAACCTCTGAGATTGGCTGTGGATGTATTCAATTAGCATTGTCACCAGGATAATTGTCAAAGGACATGTATGTTTGAAAGACTTTTGATACCCATCATCAAATTCTAGGGTAGTTATTTTTTATGTTAAAATAGTGTGAGAATTATGTAGTGATGTTTTGCCCTAATTTAGTTTATGAAGGGCATTTTGTTTTACTATTTAGTGTCCAGTGACAACCAACATGAAATATTAGAGAAAGGACAGATTTTCAAATCACACTGTCCTGGGTTTGAGTTTTGGTTCTGCCGGTTCTTACCCCTCCGATCACAGGAATTAGTTAGCTAAATTATGTAGGGATCTTAGTTCATTTCTCCTGGAAGTATTTTTATGTTCTTAATATTAACTTTGGTGAAAAAAAAATTAATTGTCTTTACTTGTACATATATGGCTATGTTACATAAAGACATCTATAGGGAACCAACAAAGAAATGTAAGTAAGCCATTTCTCATTAACCAACTTATGGAAACAAGGACAAATCTGTAGTTAGAAAAACATAAAGCAGAAATCATGCACTGGCTTAAATGAGACTTTAAACTTAAAGCATTATACAAACAATAGCTATTATTAAGTTGCAGGGGTTATGAAACAGTAGGCTGTTAAGTTAAAAAAATTAAAAAAAAAAAAAAGAAAAAGAAAAACCCCAATCCTGAATGTCCTATTTGTGGAGAAAAACAGCTAATATTTTGAAAGATTATTGTGTAGGCAAAACTTGGTGAGAGAGTGTTGGTTTGAATACATTTCAGTTTAATATATTGTATGTATCCTTAACATAGGGCAAAGATGAGGTAAATATTGTTTTCTTTATTTTTAAAATTAGCTATGTAGGAGAACCCACAGTAAATATGATAAGCTAAAAAGTGAACAACAGGTAAGAGAATTTTGGAAATATTCAGGAGTGAGTTTCTATGGGTCCGGTATATGTTAACGTGCAACAAGCCAGAGAGGTCTGTATTATTATTCCCATTTTGTAGATGAGAAAATGGAGGCTCAGCCAGTTTGAATATCTTACTGACTGCAACACAACCTCATACTACTAGACTATAAACAGCCGTTCTTGAACTGATTCACTCTCTTTTCATATAAGGAAACAAGTTGGTCCTTTTTAACATGCCCTAGTGAGAGAAGAGAAGGGAGGGAAAGAAGCGTTTTCCAGAAAGTCCAACCTCCTAGAAATTCAAAAGGGTTCAAGGTGTCAAAACCCAGCTACTCCTTGCAGTAGTGATAGGTAGGGTTTGCTAGTGGTTGACAAGAAGGTTGAGAGCCCATCTCAATACCTTGGAGGTATGAACACTGAGGGAAATGTTTTGGCAACCTGCAGGGGATGTGTTATATTTGTCTTCTTGCCTGAGGAACTCACCAATTATGTGAAAATGCCAACTGGTTTCTTTACCTGATTTTGAGTAATACCTCTCAAGAAAATAAAAATGTCCAGAGATAGTATGCAAAAATCATACAAGATAAAAATATTGAAAAAACTATTTTTTTTTTTTCCTGAGGAGGCAGAGACAAGTTAAAATATTTCAAGAGTGGGCAATTAAAAAAAATGATAGAGAATGAAAAGAAAAGGAGAAATATTCATATAGAAGCAATACAGAAGCTTTAATATTGAGAATGTTTTCTCAGTTAATAAGGTGTTAATTTAGAAATTCAGGATTAAAGCAGCATATTGTATAAGGCTATAAGCCATAAACTTACCCAAAAATGCATACAAACTTTGTATTATGACTATAGAAGCACAGTATGTACACGGTTATACACATCTAGGACAGTCATTACTGGTATCTATGGCTGGTTGGGTGTGGCAGAATCATGTGTCATTTGTTTCCTCCTATTTGCAAAATTATGCCCTCTGTATTATCTACAATGAAAACGGAATACTGACTCATAACATAAATGGGTACCTCTTCCCATGAAGTTTCCACAACTTCCCACAACATACAGAAAATTCACAAGAATTGGGAGGTTTAAGGGAATGTGTTTTGTGTGTGAAGATGTCTCTAATGACCCGTAGAAATACCCTTTGGAGAGAGAGAGGGATATACAGCGTTGGTTGTATTGATACCTAGCATAACCAGGGAGGATGCTTTTCTGGAATGTTCTGTTCCACGTTTTGTTCTAGTATTATTTGCCAAAAATTATAATCTTCTTTTTTCTTTATCACATACTTCACTTAGTACAAGTAGGTTATCAGAGATTTTTCTTTTGCTTTCCCCACCTTGGACTATCCAGCATGTTTCATGTTTGAAAAACAACCCTTCTATTATAAGCCTTTGTGGGTGGAAGAGACTGCATTTATCTCAGCCTCCTGCTACGAAGCTATAGATAGGCACATGACCCAGGTTTGGCCAATCAGAGGGGCCCATCCTAGCAAGGGTTTTAGTAGATAGAAGCAGCAACATATTAAGCTTCCACGGGCACCAATGACAGAACAAAATCAAGTGTCCAGTGGAAGTGCTTGGTGCAAGCATTGGGATCTGTCTACTGCTCAGCAGGGGTGGTCGCCCTGTCTTGACTCTACCACTTTCGTGGCATGATTTTGGCCGCGGTTCTGGTCGATACCTGGCTTCCCCTGCTGTGTCCATTTGTAAAGCTTGGTTCTAAAGCTGTCCCCTCAGTTTGGTAATGCGTGCACGATCATTTTAATGAATTCATTTTATTCTTAAATCAGCCAAAGCTGGTTTCTGTTGTTTGTACTTAAAAGTCTTGATTGATGCAAAGTGTGAAGAAATCATTCTAGGGCAACACAAGTAAAAGAATCTTCTGGGAATGTATCCTTTATCATTTTGAAGTTTGGGATAGAAATGTGAAGATCTTGGAGCACAGGTGGTGTTTTAGGCCTTTTCCCAGTTAAAAACACTGTGCCTTTGGCAAAGAAAGGAGGAAATTGAATGTAGATATGCGGAGCACACAGTAGGTGTTAAAAAACTAAATTTTGGTTTACTTGACCATAGTTGATGATATTTTAACAGCAGTTTTTGGCAAAGGGATGGTACACTCCCCACCATATGTGGTAGGAATGTTTGCTTATCATTGCTTTAAAAATGTGAGGGATTTAAAGTTGTTACTACAGAAGAAAATTCCCTAATCAAATGACATGCTGTTTAGTTAAGGACAGTAGGTGTTCATTCATAAAATGTGTGTTTGGTGCTTTCTATGTGTCAGGCACCGTGTTGCTGGAAAGAGAAAAACATGATCAATCTCTTCTCTCTAGAAATGTCTCTTTTACACTGTCTTAGTTACGTTTTATCCATATCATAATATTTAGTTCCTTTGTATCCCATTCATTTGTGAATTCCTTGGGGATGTGGGACTTACGTTCTATTTATTTATGATCCTGGAACGTAACACAATCTCTCATACGTAAGTGGCTTTCAAAAAATGTGTACTGAGTGAATAAATGAATGAATGAATAAAAAATGACATAAGTAAGTAGCCTGAACAATCACCCTCAGTGAGTTCTATTTGCATCCCAGTCAACTTGCTTATCAGTGACTTGAGGGACCGCAGAAGGCAAGCTTATCAAACACACAGATGCTGTCTGTGTAGTGTCAGGAATACCTGAGACATATAATGACGATCAGAGATCTCACTATTTATTATCTGGTGTAACTGAAGAAAAGATTTGAAAGAGTGTATTATAAAATACTTTAATTTGGTCCTTTAAAAATAGTCAGCTGTCTAGGAAGAAGCTGGGATAGATCTGGGTTAAAAGCAGATGATAGGGGCGCCTGGGTGGCTCAGTTGGTTAAGTGACTGCCTTCGGCTCAGGTCATGATCCCGGAGTCCCTGGATCGAGTTCCGCATCGGGCTCCCTGCTCGGCAGGGAGCCTGCTTCTCCCTCTGACCCTCTCCCCTCTCATGTGCTCTCTCTCTCTAATTCTCTCTCGAGTAAATAAATAAAATCTTAAAAAAAAAAAAGCAGGTGATAGAGGGGTGTCAGTAGAGCATGGGAGTCTTGATCTCAGGGCTGCGAGTTGGAGCCTCATGTTCCTCACAGAGATGACTTAACAAAAAAGCAGGTAATAGAATGTGATAAATAAACAAATGAAAAGTGAAGATAACACCGAGGTACCCTCTGTGAGGCAGTCATGTAACAGGACTCCTCCTGTGGATTCTGTCTGTAAGGAAGGGAGATAGTCATCCCACTGCACTGCACTGGTCAGACTGCATTAAAAGCCGTGTTTTCGGGCGCCTGGGTGGCTCAGTCAGCTAAGCTGACTTCAGCTCAGGTCATGATTTCTCGGTCCTGGGACCGAGCCCCACATCAGGCTTTCTGCTCGGCAGGGATTCTGCTTCTCTTTCTCTTTCCCTCTGCCACTCCCCACCACTCGTTTTCTCTCTCTCTCTCTCTCAAGTAAATAAATAAAATCTTAAAAAAAAAAAAAAAGAAAAGAAAGCTGTGTTCTCTGCTGCTCTGAATTTGAAGGTTACTGAAAAAGTGGACCACATTCAGAAAAGTGTGACCTTCATGGTGAAGTGTTTGAAAAATGTAAGATACACTTTGACCACCTGAGGAAATGTAGTATAGAAACACTTGATATGAGCATCATGTAATTAACTCAAGATCTACCATGTAGAATTTATTATTGGAATTCTAAAGTGTCCAATCTTTTTTTTTTAGGCTAGGCACGGGGCTCAAAGAGCTGAGGAGAGAAGAATAAGGAGCAACGGGTAAGGTGAGCAAGTGAATGGACAACCTGAAACATGGGTTATTGCTGGCGACTTGTTTTCACCTATTTTCTGTGCTTTAAAGACTGGCATAATACCACATTTATAGGGTAGGGCAAATGCATACACAGAAGTAGGACAAATAGGCTAAACTGCTCATAAACATATTTTAAGAAGCATTTGTATTTCCAGTAAACTTTTGATAAAATAAAATGATTGGAATACGAAGATGACATTGAGGGGCGCCTGGGTGGCTCAGTCGGTTAAGCATCTGACTCTTGATTTCATTTCAGGTCATGATCTCAGGGTTATGAGATCAAGCCCTGCCTTGGGCTCCATGCTTAGCAGGGAGTCTGCTTGAGATTCTCTCTCCCCATCTCCCTCTGTCCCTCACAAAAATAAATAAATCTTTTAAAAAAAGATGACATTGAACACGGGGTAGGGAGGGCAGGTCCAAGTGCCTTGATTGGAACTCTTTGAGTGGTGACTAATGATGTCAAAGAGGTCATAGAAGAAAATCCTAGTTTGAGGGAAAGTTTCTATAAGAGGAATTCTTAAAAACATTTTCAATTAAAAAACTCTTTGCCTTTATTCAACTTATAAAAGTGACAGATTTTTTCCAATTAACATAAACCTTTTGAAATGTTATATATAGAAATGTTTAAATAAGATGTTTTATAAATTAAGCTTATTATTTACACACGGAGGAAAACTAAAAAGTATTTTTTTAACCTTTAAAATCCCTTTTTCATATTTAGAAGTAGCATTGCATAGACCATGAGGCTACCTGAATTAAATTCTGAGTTCTGATATTTTCTGGCTTGATAATCTTCAACAAGTTAGTTAACCTGTCTTTGCCTAGGTTTTCTTATCTGTCAAATCAAGATAATAATAGTGCACTGATCTGAATGAGATAATGTAGAAAAATATCTGTCATAAGCAAAAATGTTTTGCTGAAATTATCATTTTGCATATAATGATATTAACATATCTGAGAAGTGTATTTGATATAGCCATGCATGTTATGATGTATATCCATATATTCTCCCCATATATAACTCACTATTAGGTTCAGCAGGGGTTATTTATTTTCATGGCTTTTTCTAATAGTAGGAATATATTTTTAGCTTTTAAGACCTATTCACCAATCTGATTCTTTTTTTAAGAATATTTATTTATTTTAGAGAGAAAGAAAGAGCAAGGGGGGTAGGCAGAGGGAGAGGGAGAGAGAGAATCTCAAGCAGACTCTCCGCTGAGCACGGAGCCCAAAGTGGGGCTCAGTCTCACAACCCATGAGATCATGACCTGAACCCAAATCAGGAGTTGGACGCTTAACTGACTGAGCCACCCAGGCCCTCCTCATCAATCTGACTTTTTATCTTCCAGATAGAGTCCCCTGATTAGTGGTCTGATTTAAGGAGGTTGCTTGTGGATGGAATAGGGTTAATTGAACTGGTTCAGGAAATAGCAAGTCCACTGATTTATAAGTGATATAAAAGTCCTCAGGAATTTATTGTGTTCCTGCAGGGACTCTGGCATTAGGCTAGAAGCTAGGAACAAGTAAAATGTAAAACATTGGAATCCCAATTCTAGTGAAGGAAACAGACAGGTTATTATAATTCCAATAATTACATTGGTTGACCCAGCAGCAGTGAGTGATAAGGATTAATCTATACTGATCTGAGGAAAAGAGGGAAAATACAAGGAAGGCTGTCAGAAAGAGGGGATTTCTGAGCTGAAATTAAAGGCTGAAAAATATTTTAAGCTGTGTTTCAACCTCGTCTTCCCTATTACATACATTTCCCTTTTTTTTTTTTTGTAACGTTCTCCCTTAAAGTTGTTTTTTTTTTCTTCCAAATTGCAACCCTGGTATGACTAATGCTTGTTACACAAAAGAGATAATACGATACAAAAGTGTACGAAGGCAAAACAACAGCATTTCTTTCCCTTCATTAAATCCCATTCTACTTCATTCCCAAACTCCATTCAGTGTTAAAATCCTTGCCAGAGTGGCGCCTGGGTGGCTCAGATGGTTAAGCGTCTGCCTTTGGCTCAGGTCATGATCGCAGGGTCCTGGGATCAAGCGGGGTCCCTGCTTGGCAGGGAGCCTGCTTCTCCCTCTCCCTTCTACTGTTCCTCCTGCTTGTGCTCTCTCACTCGACCAAATAAATAAATAAAATTAAAAAAAAAAAGTCCTTGCCAGATTCCTTCCACAACTTCTCCATGCTCTTGAACTGCATATTAACTAGAAGCCTGGAATACATGTAACTTCTGAAACTCTGTGTGTGCGTGTGTGTGTTTTAAGAAGTTTTAGGTTTCTGTTTGCTCATTTTTATTTTTCAAAAAATCATGCATATACATCACCTAGCTGCTTGTTTTTATATTACATGAAAAACTGCATTTTAATATTATGTTACATTTCACATAGACAAACCATTATGTTGCAGGTATACATAAGATATTAAAATTAATGTTGTTAAAAGCTTTGGAAACCATAGGTACCCTTCTTCAATTACATTTCCTACCTCTTATCCTGACTCAATGCCATGGTGCTCCCAAGAGATAACCACTGTCTTGAATTTTGAATAACTTAGTTTTACTAACTTGAGAATATAGCATATACATATCAATAGATATGGGTTAATGCCCTCTTTTTTTTCTAATTTTGTAAACATGTAAGTACTCACATATGTGTTATTGACATAGTGTCATATTACACGTTGTTTTTATCTGATTGTAGTACTTTTTCTTTGTTTACTCCACACTTCCTTCTTTTCCTCTCCTCCACCCACTTCCACCTTCCCTCACCCCATCCCACAGACAACCCTCTTTTTAAAAAAAAAAAAGTATAAAGAATTTTTTTCTTTAATTTTTTTATTAACATATAACGTATCATTTATTTCAGAGGTACAGGTCTGTGATTCATCAGTCTTAACACAATTCACAGCGCTCACCATAGTACATACCCTCCCCAATGTCCATCGCCCAGCCACCCCATCCCTCCCACCCCCCTCCACTCCAGCAACCCTCAGTTTGTCTCCTGAAATTAAGAGTCTCTTATGGTTTGTCTCAGACAACCCCTTTTAAAAACATGGTGTTCAGGGGCGCCTAGGTGGCTCAGCCGTTAAGCGTCTGCTTTCGGCTCAGGTCATGATCCCAGGGTCCTGGGATCGAGCCCCGCCTGCTCCGTGGGAGGCCTGCTTCTCCCTCTCCCACTCCCCCTGCTTGTGTTCCCTCTCTCAGTGTCTCGCTCTCTAATAAATAAAATATTAAAAAATAAAAAAATAAGTAAAAACATGGTGTTCAGTCTTGCTTTTTTCTATACTTTGCTACCAGCTCATTTAACCATATACAAATACTACTGTTAGAAGTTGTACATTTGACAAATATTCATACAAAGTGAAAATGTAATGTACATAATCATCTGTGTAAATATGCATATTTATTTTAAAATTTATTTTAAATGGAATATTATAATTGTGTTTTATGTTGCTTATTCAGTAATAACTAAAAGAAATTGATCCATATCAAATGATACAACTTTATTTTTTTCTTTTTAATGTCTATATGATATTCAATATTGTGGTTGTACATAGTTTATTCAGTCACTCTCATATTGATAGTCATTTGTTCATGGTTACTTATTTCTACTATGGACACTGCTTTAATAAACATGCATATGCATAAAGCCTTTGACTAGGGCCTTTATCACTTTAGGATAGATTTCTAGGAGTGAGGTTATTGGAGTTAAAGATATTTTTAATTCTAGGGGCACCTGGGTGGCTCAGTTGGTTAAGAACCTCACTTTGGCTCAGGTCATGATCTTGGGGTCTTGGGATAGAACCCCGAGTCAGGCTCCCTGCTCAGCAGGGAGTCTGCTTCTCCCTCTCCTTCTGCCCGTCTTCCTGTTCCTCCTCTGTCTCTCTCTCTCTCTCAAATGAATAAAATCCTTTCTAAAAAAAGATATTTTTAATTCTATTAAGTTTTGTTTCATACTTTTGTAAAAAGTTTGCATTTCCAAAAGAAATTTATATTTCCAAAAGAAATTCATGAGAGAATACTTTTCTTCATATCCTTACCAGCAATAGATCTTATTTCTCTCTCTCTCTTTCTCTCTTCTCTCTTTTTTTAATTGCTGCTCTGGTGGGTAAAAGTGATATCTCATTGGTACTTTGTAAGCCCATGATCAATACTGAATGTGACTATCTTATTTGTCTGATGACTATTACATTTTCTTCTCTGTTAATTGTCTTATTTTCATTCTTTGATCATTTTTCTTTTGGACATTTTAGTTATTTCTTGGCAATTTGTAGGAATCTTGTTGTAGTGTAAATATTATCTCCTTATCTGTAATTAAATTTTTATTCAATAACATTATTTTTCTATTAATATTATATTGTTATAAACTGGGCAACAACACAAAATGAATACCAAGAGTATATATCAAACTGTCATAGGCATGGCTTAATCAGAAACCTCAGCTAGTTGTCTCAAACACAAGGAAATAAAATAATTTCCAAAAACAGAATCTTTTGTGGTTTTCTAATCTCTTGACAAGGAAGATGGTCCTTTGTGACTGAGGAGGTAAAATATTTAAAGACTAAACTTTCTTGCCATGAAGGAGATTTAGCCATTTGCCACTGTTACAGTTTAAAAGAGCACTCTCTGCTCCTGTAAGCAAGGAAATGTGCCCTTGAACAATATAATACATAATCCTCACAGCTGGAATTAGAACAAATAGAGTTTAATGTGCTGATAAAACCATGGTTATCATATTATTTTGACCACTTGGAGATTTTAGCTCTCGTGGGTCAAATTTCAGAACTGATTACCACCTATGAATAGCATCCAAATGAAGTCCTTAAAGTAGGTAAATGTAGACATCTACTACTTGCAACTATTCTGTTTTTTTTTTTAGCCAGACACTGTCTTTGGCCATTTGGGGGAACTTAGTAGCCTCTAGCAAAAGGGAATGTAATTAACATCAGAACACTAGGTGCACAATATGTAATTACACTCCATTAGAATCTATCAAAACAAGATTATAATTACACTTTGCACATGCCACATTCCTTGTAAGGTTGGCAGTTCAGACCTCTGCTAATAAATACAGAGCACTCTGCATTCTGCAGACTTCCTAGTCCAGTTAATGATGACCCATCCACAGCCAGCTTAGTTTTTAACAGAATAAAGGTGTTGAAATGGGAGTTTGAATATTAAGAACAAGAAACTAACTAAAATGTGTTAGGTACAGATGGGGAAAAGTCACTAAAGCAAAAAAAAAAAAAAAAAAAAAAAAAAA